>NW_023270374.1:379431-403622 GCF_011800145.1 Mirounga leonina
TGATGAGTTCTTTATAGATTTTGGATACTAGCCCTTTATCTGATATGTCATTTGCAAATATCTTCTCCCATTCTGTCGGTTGTCTTTTGGTTTTGTTGACTGTTTCCTTTGCTTTGCAAAAGCTTTTTATCTTGATGAAGTCCCAATAGTTCATTTTTGCCCTTGCTTCCCTTGCCTTTGGCGATGTTTCTAGGAAGAAGTTGCTTCGGCTGAGGTCAAAGAGGTTGCTGCCTGTGTTCTCCTTTAGGATGTTGATGCACTCCTGTCTCACATTGAGGTCTTTCAACCATTTGGAGTCTATTTTTGTGTGTGCTGTAAGGAAATGGTCCAGTTTCATTCTTCTGCATGTGGCTATCCAATTTTCCCAACACCATTTGTTGAAGAGACTGTCTTTGTTCCATTGGACATTCTTTCCTGCTTTGTCGAAGATTAGTTGACCATAGAGTTGAGGGTCCATTTCTGGGCTCTCTAGTCTGTTCCATTGATCTATGTGTCTGTTTTTGTGCCAGTACCATACTGTCTTGATGATGACAGCTTTGTAATAGAGCTGGAAGTCCAGAATTGTGATGCCGCCGGCTTTGCTTTTCTTTTTCAATATTCCTCTGGCTATGCGGGGTCTTTTCTGGTTCCATACAAATTTTAGGATTATTTGTTCTATTTCTTTGAAAAAAGTGGATGGTATTTTGATGGGGATTGCATTGAATGTGTAGATTGCTCTAGGTAGCATTGACATCTTCACAATATTTGTTCTTCCAATCCATGAGCATGGAACATTTTTGCATTTCTTTGTGTCTTCCTCAATTTCTTTCATGAGTATTTTATAGTTTTCTGAGTCCAGATCCTTTGTCTCTTTGGTTAGATTTATTCCTAGGTATCTTATGGTTTGGGGTGCAATTGTAAATGGGATCGACTCCTTAATTTCTCTTTCTTCTGTCTTGTTATTGGTGTATAGGAATGCCACTGACTTCTGTGCATTGATTTTATATCCTGCCACTTTACTGAATTCCTGTATGAGTTCTAGCAGTTTTGGGATGGAGTCTTTTGGGTTTTCCACATAAAGTATCATATCATCTGCAAACAGTGAGAGTTTGACTTCTTCTTTGCCAATTTGGATGCCTTTGATTTCTTTTTGTTGTCTGATTGCTGTGGCTACGACTTCCAATACTATGTTGAATAGCAGTGGTGATAGTGGACATCCCTGCCGCGTTCCTGACCTTAGGGGGAAAGCTCTCAGTTTTTCCCCATTGAGAATAATATTTGCTGTGGGTTTTTCATAGATGGCTTTTATGATATTGAGGTATGTACCCTCTATGCCTATACTCTGAAGAGTTTTGATCAAGAAAGGATGCTGTACTTAGTCAAAAGCTTTTTCTGCATCTATTGAGAGGATCATATGATTCTTGTTCTTTCTTTTGTTAATGTATTGTATCACATTGATTGATTTGCGGATGTTGAACCAACCTTGCAGCCCAGGGATAAATCCTACTTGGTCGTGGTGAATAATCCTTTTAATGTACTGTTGGATCCTATTGGCTAGTATTTTGGTGAGAATTTTTGCATCCATGTTCATCAGGGATATTGGTCTGTAATTCTCCTTTTTGATGGGGTCTTTGTCTGGTTTGGGGATCAAGGTAATGCTGGCCTCATAAAATGAGTTTGGAAGTTTTCCTTCCATTTCTATTGTTTGGAACAGTTTCAGAAGAATAGGTATTAATTCTTCTTGAAATGTTTGGTAGAATTCCCCTGGGAAGCCATCTGGCCCTGGGCTTTTGTTTTTTGGGAGATTTTTGATGACTGCTTCAATTTCCTTAGTGGTTATAGGTCTGTTCAGGTTTTCTATTTCATCCTGGTTCAGTTTTGGTAGTTGATACATCTCTAGGAATGCATCCATCTCTTCCAGGTTATCTAATTTGCTGGCATAGAGTTGCTCATAACATGTTCTTATAATTGTTTGTATTTCTTTGGTGTTGGTTGTGATCTCTCCTCTTTCATTCATGATTTTGTTGATTTGGGTCATTTCTCTTTTCTTTTGGATAAGTCTGGCCAGGGGTTTATCAATCTTGTTTATTCTTTCAAAGAACCAGCTCCTAGTTTCGTTGATCTGTTCTACTGTTCTTTTAGTTTCTATTTCATTGATTTCTGCTCTGATCTTCATTATTTCTCTTCTCCTGCTGAGTTTAGGCTTTATTTGCTGTTCTTTCTCCAGCTCCTTTAGGTGTAGGGTTAGGTTGTGTACTTGAGACCTTTCTTGTTTCTTGAGAAAGGCTTGTATTGCTATATAGTTTCCTCTTAGGACTGCCTTTGCTGCATCCCAAAGATTTTGAATAGTTGTGTTTTCATTTTCATTGGTTTCCATGTATTTTTTTAATTCTTCTTTAATTTCCTGGTTGACCCATTCATTCTTCAGTAGGATGTTCTTTAGCCTCCATGTATTTGAGTTCTTTCCGACTTTCCTCTTGTGATTGAGTTCTAGTTTCAAAGCATTGTGGTCTGAAAATAGGCAGAGAATGATCCCAATCTTTTGGTACCGGTTGAGACCTGATTTATGACCTAGGATGTGATCTATTCTGGAGAATGTTCCATGGGCACTAGAGAAGAATGTGTATTCCGTTGCTTTGGGGTGGAATGTTCTGAATATGTCTGTGAAGTCCATGTGGTCCAGTGTGTCATTTAAAGTCTTTATTTCCTTATTGATCTTTTGCTTAGACGATCTGTCCATTTCAGTGAGGGGGATGTTAAAGTCCCCCACTATTATTGTATTGTTGTCGATGTGTTTCTTTGCTTTTGTTATTAATTGCCTTATATAATTGGCTGATCCCATGTTAGGCGCATAGATATTTACAATTGTTAAATCTTCTTGTTGGATAGATCCTTTAAGTATGATATAGTGTCCTTCTTCATCTCTTAGTACAGTCTTTGGTTTAAAATCTAATTTGTCTGATATAAGGATTGCCACCCCAGCTTTGAAAGATAGGAATTTAGTGCCATTGTATTGCCTGTGAGGTGACTGTTACTGTATATTGTCTGTGTTCCTTTCTGGTCTATGTTGCTTTTAGGCTCTCTCTTTGCTTAGAGGACCCCTTTCAAGATTTCCTGTAGGGCTGGTTTTATGTTTGCAAATTCCTTTAGTTTTTGTTTGTCCTGGAAGCTTTTTATGTCTCCTTCAATTTTCAATGACAGCCTAGCTGGATAGAGTATTCTTGGCTGCATATTTTTCTCATTTAGTGCTCTGAATATATCCTGCCAGTCCTTTCTGGCCTGCCAGGTCTCTGTGGATAGGTCTGTTGCCATCTAATATTTCTACCCTTGTAGGTTACATTTCTCTTCTCCCGAGCTGCTTTCAGAATTTTCTCTTTGTCTATGAGACTCGTAAGTTTTACTATTAGATGTCGGGGAGTTGACCTATTTTTATTGATTTTGAGAGGGGTTCTCTGTGCTTCCTGGATTTTCATGCCTGTTTCTTTCCCCAAATTAGGGAAGTTCTCTGCTATAATTTGTTCCATTATACCTTCTGGCCCTCTCTCTCTTTCTTCTTCTTCTGGGATCCCAATTATTCTAATGTTGTTTCGTCTTATGGTATCGCTTATCTCTCTAATTCTGCCCTCGTGTTCCAGTAGTTGTTTATCTCTCTTTTTCTCAGCTTCTTCATTTTCCATCATTTCATCTTCTATATTACTGATTCTCTCTTCTGCCTCATTTATTCTAGCAGTTAGCACCCCCATTTTTGATTGCACCTCATTAATAGCCTTTTTGATTTCTACTTGGTTGGATTTTAGCTCTTTTACTTCTCCAGAAAGGGTTTCTCTAATAACTTCCATATTTTTTTCAAGCCCAGCTAGTATCTTTAAAGTGATGATTCTGAACTCTAGATCTGACATCGTACTAATGTCCGTATTGAGTAGGTCCCCTGAGTCGGTACTACCTCTTGTTCTTTTTGTTGAGGTGATTTCCGTCTCGTCATTTTGTGCAGAGGAGAATAGATTAATGAGAGAACAAAATGCTAGCAGAGTAACCACGTCCCCAGAAAATATACTTTAAACAAATCAGAAAAGACCTGAAGCAGTGGGATAAGAAAGGGAAAGAGAGAAAAAAGAAAAAGATAAAGATAAAAACAAAAACAAACAAAACAAAACAACAACAACAAAAGAAAAAGCAGAATGTGATCAAATATGATCTATATGGTATATAGATCAGTGCCACACACTAGATTTGGGGTGTATTTTGGTCTTTTAGAAGAAAGTGCCTCCCAAAATTTTAAAGAAAGAAAAACTTATATATGTACAAAAATAAGGGTTGATATGATGAAGGGATGGAATATGACTGTAAAAATGGAAATTATAAAAAATTTTATAAAAGGAATTGATAAGAAGTTGTTTGAAAAAAGAAAGAGGAGGATTTAAAAAAAGAAAAAAGAAAAAGGAAAAAAAGGGAGAGGATGTGATCAGGCAGGGGAATAGAAAACACCATATACTAGAATTTAGGGTATATTTTAATCTATTAGAAGAAACTATCTCAAAATTTTAAAGAGAGAACAACTTATATATATAAGCCAAAAATATGGGTAACTACTATGAAGGGATAGAATATGACTCTAAAAATGAAAAATAAAAATGTTTTTTTTAAAAAAGGGATTGATAAGATGTTGGTTGAAAAAGGGAAAAAGAAAAATTCAAAAAGAAATAAAAAGACAAAAAAGACAGTTAAAAAAAATTAGCTTTAAAAGACTAAAGAATCATGGTAAAAAAGCCGTGAGTTCTATGTGAAGTAGTCCCCTAGCACTTGATTTCTGCCGTTCTCATTGATCGGTAAACTTGGTCTTGGCTGGCTGTTCTCGCTGATCTTCTGGGGAGGGGCCTGTTGCCGTGGTTTCCAAATGTCTCTGCCGGAGGCGGAATTGCCCCGCCCTTGCCCCCTCCCGGCTAAGTAATCTGCTCGGGTTTGCTCTCCGGGGCTTTTGTTCCCTGCTAGCTTTCTGTACAGCTTTGGAGGCAGAGAGTGAAAATGGCGGCCTCCCAATCTCCGCTCCGGAGGAGCCGAGAACTCGGGCCCCGCTCCTCAGTGAGCCCCCAGAGAAAAGCCGTCAGTCACTCCCTTCTCCCCGGTCTCCGCCGCACTCCGTGCTCACCCGGCCTGTGACTGCGCATTTCTATCTCTGGCACCCGACCCCGGGTGCAGTCTCCAAACCCAGCAGATCCCCGCGGTGCGCTCCTGCGCGGCTCCTCCCAGGGGAGGAAGGTGAGTCTCCCCGGATCTGCCGCTTGTTGGGTCCCTGCTGGAGGAGCAGGGGCCCTACTGTGCCGCGGATTACGGTTTATGGCAACCCCGAGCTGAGAGCCTGCGCCTGGGCTCCGCTTCTGCAGCCGGCTTCCCTGCTCCGTTGCCTGGGAGCTCTGCCACACAGGCACCCCCGGTCTTTCTGTGACCCCGAGGGTCCTGAGACCACACTGTCCCGGAGGGTTCCACCCCCCACTTAGCCACCAGAGTGACGTCCCTCAGCGGAGCAGACTTTTAAAAGTTCCGATTTTGTGCTCCCCGGCTCTATCACTTGCCAGAAGCGGCTGACGGAGGGCCCCCCCCCCCCCCCCGCCGTCTAGCCTCCCGAATATCGCCGTGGATTCACTTCTCTGCACGTCCTACCTTCTAGAAAGTGGTCGCTTTTCTGATGAGAGAGTTGTTGCTCTTCTTTTCTTCGATCTCCTGTTGGGTTTGTAGGTGTTCAGAATGGTTTGATCCCTATCCAGCTGAATTCCTGAGAGGAGACGAAATCCAGGTCTCCTACTCCTCTGCCATCTTGCTCCGCTGGGGGGTTCCATTTAGGTGGTTCTTTCAGAAGGTCAGGGAATTGGTCTGAAAGTGGAGTGTGTTCACCCAGGGAGTATGTGAGACATAGTCAGTGGGGTATGGAAGGAAATTTTGGGACTTCTAATCATATTTATATTCAGAAATTAACCAACATACACATGCAGACCAATTATACATGTGTATAATTTAGTAAGTACATATATATGGAGGGCATGCTCCAAATAAATGCTGATGGAATGTGTAATCATAAAAGTTTGGGCCCACTGCTCTGGGCAAGATGTGTTGTTGGCCTGCCCCAGAGAGATAGCATTTGGGTGGTTAGAGGCAGATGGAATTGAGATGTATTTTGGAGACTTGGTATGGGTTGCAAGTGGATGTAGGCGCGAGGAGGGAGTGTTGGGAATGGCTCCTGGGGACCTGCTGTGGGCCTTGGGCACATGGTGTTTGCTGAGGTGGAGAACCTGGAGGAGAAGCAGATTTAGGGGAGGAGAGGGTTGAAGATCAAGAACATGGTTTTGGACATGCTAATTTGAGTGGCCTGTGAGACTCCAAACAGAGATGCTGAGGAGACTGCTAAGTCCTTCAGGCTCCACGTTGTTGGTCTTATCTGAGGGCCCCCTGGCAGGGAAAGAGTATTGGTCAGAACAGACCAGGTCATGCTGCAGAACCCCTGCCTCTCAGGAGTGTTTCTCACTTCCATTGCATGTCTGCCGCTCCTAAAGCCTCTTCTTGCTAACATTTCCTTAGTCTCTAACTTTCAATGGGGTAGGGATGTGCATCCTACCATGGACCCAGTAGGCGGAGAACCAGAGATAATTGGTGAGCAGCTCCGGCCACTGCCAGTAATTCTGCAGAGGAACTCATGGGCCCACCGTCTTTGACAGATGACAGTGGGGGAGAACCAGGCATGCGTAGCAGAGAACACCGCGCCCTCCTGGCCTTCACTTGGCTTAGGGCATGCCCCGGAGGGACTCAGGCAGAACTTCTCAAGGAAGGTCCTTTGAGTCAGGAGAAGGTGCAAGTATCCTCAGGCCCAAGGGCTGCAGGAGAAGCCAGGAGAGTCCGACTGGGAGCTGTCGGGGCTGGGCGGAGACCACTCCTGAGGAGACTGCTGACCCCACAGCAAGACCTGTGCCTGGTTGTGGCCTAGCTTCCCTTCTGATGCTGCTGCACACTGCATTACTGGAGTCCTTTCTGGGCATCAAACTACTGCTTTTAAGCACTGGTGTGGTTAAAGAGTAATTGTAATTTAAGCTACCAGAGCAAGAAATTAGAGCTTGGGTGGATGATTTGGCCAAGGAAGGGGCCCCTATCAGTGAGGGCCGGACAAGCCAGGATGTGTTCGCCTACTCCCAGACGCCACAGAGGCCCTCTCTGTTCAGGTTAACATTGCCTGCTCCATGTGCAAGACACTGAGCTAAGCATTTCACTTCCTTGCTCATTTACTCTGCACAAGGGGCCTTATAGGTAGATTGAAAACTGAGGCTCCAAGTGAGTTTGTCTAGGAGTCTGGGGAGTGAGGGGTGCCAGGCCAGCTCAGCCCTGCTCTGGTGCAGTGTCCACCCCAGAGGGAAACACGCTAAGGCCCCAACTGCCTGAGAGGGCTGTTTTGCTTAATTGGTGGGCCTCTCTTTGGGTCTTTGCCCAGTCTCTTCCCTCCTCTGGTAGAGGAATCACGGCAGTAGTAAGATGAAAAGCCAATGACTATCGAATGGGAGGTCAGAGGGGAAGCAGGCACCACTCCTGTACCACCCAACTCAGCAGGGCCTTCCGGATTCTCATGCGGTTTCCCGTAGCTGGAGAAGGTAGCTGCGGCCCTTTTGTGGAGGAGTGTGTGTTGTTCTTCTGTGGTGCATCTGAGGGATGCTTATGGAGGGGCCTGTGCAGGTGGAGTCAGTCCCCAGAGTGGTGCATGAAGGCTTCCGGTCCTGATTGTGGGGAGGTGAGCAGGTCTACGGCAGCAGGGCAGGCTGAGGTCATACCCCCAGGAAAGCCAGGGTGGCCATGTTCCCCACAGTTCTGGGTGTCAAAGCAATGGGTGGGAAAGCCGCTGTCTGGAAGCACACAGGCGTGACTTGAATAGAGAACCTTGCAAGCTCTGGGTGTTGACTGATACCTGGCATCCTGAGGGGAGTGTGAGGGCATGTGCCAGCTGCCCTGTGGAGGGCCCATGGGACGTGCAAACCTCAGCAGTTTCAGGGCCAGGAGCAGAGAGGAACCAGCAGGAAGATTACTGTGGGGGCCTGATCTTGGGGGTCTTTTTCCTTTTCTGTTTTGCAGATGCTATTTGACTGCAAGGTTCTGGATAATACACTTAAGGTATATTTTCCTTTTTCAGCTCTAAGTGCAGAAACTACATTTATATAAACAAGCTCGTTCACTCAAGATTTCCTCAATAAAGATCATCTGTGGGGCTTCCTTGACTCCTCAGTTTGGCTCTACTCTCTCAGGAGAGGGACTCTCCTTATCTACCACCAGTGTTTCATACTGTTACCCTCATTTCACAGCTCAGAGTGGGGGAAAAAGGACACTGCCTCCTTAAAGTATAACAGTTTTTATGTGGTGGCATGCAATCAGAGATCTTTTAAAAAAATAATGCCTTTTGAATTTGCTCAAAGAAAATATTTTGCTCTCTTAGCAGGGAATGGTAAAAATAAAATTGAAGAAATGATAACTTCATCCAACAGGGAGCTTTTTTAGCTTGAGTTCAGAGACACAGCATTACGCCTTAAGCATGATAAACAACCTCATTCTTTTTTCAGTATTGCCCTTAAAATTGGGGATAGGAATCTGTGTTTTTTGTGTTTTTTTTAAGATTTTATTTATTTATTTGACAGAGAGCGAGCAAGAGAGAGAGAGAGCACAAGCAGGGGGAGCCACAGGCAGAGGGAGAGGGAGAAGCAGGCTCCCCACCGAGCAAGGAGCCCAATGTGGGACTCGATCCCAGGACCCTGAGATCATGACCTCAGCTGAAGGCAGGCACTTAACTGACTGAGCCACCCAGGTGCCCCAGGAATCTGTGTTTTAACATCTTCATTTATTTAAAATCTTCCAGATTCCTTGTGAGAGGTCATAGCAGAGAATGAAAGTAAGCTTCTGCTAGTCCTGACAGAGTCTAAAACAGGTTCACTTCTTAATACCGGTTGGCTCAGAATATCCATCTGTAGCTGCTCAGAGGATGTAATAGCATTTCTTTGAGGGTGGGGACCTTGGGGAATGACTGTACCATTATTTTTTCTATCTCCTGGTCCAAGTACAAAGTCTTGGACAGCTCAGACCTCTTAGAAAAAAATAACGTCTCCATTGTTCAAAGCAGTTTAATTATGTTTGCATATCTCTTTAGAAGGCACAGAAGGAGAAGATAGAAAAGACAAAACAAAGTCAGATTAAGAGAAGGGACAGACATGTGATTGAGGCAGATTTCTAATTCTGAGCTGCTGGAGAGGCACAGAAGCAGACCAGACAAGTTCATTTGTTTACATATATATGTTTATATATATATTTATATATTTACTTACGTGTGTGTGTGTATAAAACCTTAATTTTTTCTGACAATACAGTCGTGTTTTACATAGGATTTTGTGGACTTAATTCTTTGGCTTGCAGGACTTCTGTGGTGTTGCCATGTTCCCCAGGCTGCTTGAGATCCTGTGCATCTGTATAAATGGTGTGACCCAAGAGTGGAGTGGTGGAGTCTGAAGGGTTTTCTATGTATAGTATCATGTCATCTACAAATAGTGAAAGTTTTATTTTTTCCTTACCAATTTGGATGCCTTTTATTTCTTTTTCTTGTCTGATTGCTGTGGCCAGGACTTCCAGTACCGTGTTGTATAAAAGTGGTGAGAGTGGACATCCTTGTCTTGTTCCTGATCATAGAAGAAAAGCTTTCAGTTTTTCCCCAATAAGGATGATGTTAGCTGTGGGTTTTTCATATATGGCCTTTATTATGTTGAGGTATGTTCACTCTAGATCTACTTTGTTGAGGGTTTTTACCAGGAATGGATGTTGTACTTTGTCAAGTGCTTTTTCTGCATCTATTGACAGGATCATATGGTTCTTCTCCCTTCTCTTATTGATGTGATACATCATGTTGATTGATTTGTGAATATTGAGCCACCTTGTATCCTGGGAATAAATTTCACTTGATTTTGGTGACTGATTCTGTTAATATATTGTTGCATTTGGTTTCCTAGTATTTTGTTGAGGATTTCTGCATCCTTGTTTGTCAGGGATATTGGCCTATAGTTCTCTTTTAGTGGAGTCTTTATCTGGTTTTGGTATCAGGGTAATGCTGGCCTCATAGAATGAATTTGGAAGTTTTCCTTCCTCTTCTATTTTTTGGAATAGTTTGGTAAGAATAGGTATTAACTCTTCATTAAATGTTGGGTAGAATTTGCCTGTGAAGCTATCTGGTCCTGGACATTTTTTTGTTGGGAATTTTTTTATTACTGATTTGATTTCTTTGCTGGTAACCGGTCTATTCAAATTTCTATTTCTTCCTGCTTCAGTTTTGGTAGGTTATATGTGTCTGGGAATTTATCCATTTCTTTTAGGTTGTCCAATCTCTTGGCATATAGTTTTCAATAATATCTTCTACAATTGTATTTCTATCATGTCAGTTGTTTCTCCTCTTTCATTCATGATTTTGTTTATATTATAGCACTCTCTCTCTCTCTTTTTTTTTAATGAGTCTGGCTAGAGTTTTATCAATTTTGTTGATGTTTTCAAAGATCCAGCGCAGTTCCTGGTTTCATTGATCTGTTCTATGGTTTTTTTAGTTTCTTTTTTTTAAGATTTTATTTATTTATTTGACAGAGGGAGACAGCGAGAGAGGGAATACAAGCAGGGGGAGTGGGAGAAGGAGAAGCAGGTTTCCCGCCGAGCAGGGAGCCCGATGCGGGGCTCGATCCCAGGACCCTGGGATCATGACCTGAGCCGAAGGCAGACGCTTAACGCCTGAGCCACCCAGGTGCCCCGGTTTTTTTAGTTTCTATATCATTTATTTCTGCTCTCATCTTTATTTCCTCCCTTCTGCTGGTTTTGAGTTTTGCTAGTCTTATTTTTCTAGCTCCTTTAGGTGTAAGGTTAGGTTGTTTTTTTGAGATTTTTCTTGCCTCTTGAGTTGGCCTGTACTGCGATAAAATTCCCTCTTAGAACTGCTTTTGCTGTATCCCAAATGTTTTAGACTGTTGTGTTTTCATTTTCATTTGTTTCCAAGTAATTTTTGATTTCTTCTTTGATTTCTTGGTTGACTCATTCATTATTTTGTAGCATGTTATTTAACCTCCATGTATTTTTGGTCTTTCCAGATTTTTTCTTATGGTTGATATCCACTTTCATAGCAATTGGTCAGAAAAGATGCATGGTGTGACTTGATCTTTTCTAATTCATTGAGAATTGTTTTGTGTCCTAATATGTGATCTATTCTGGAGAACGTTCTGTATGCACTTGAAAACAATGAGTATTCTGCTGTTTTAGGATGGAATGTTCTGAATATGTCTTTTAAAACCAGTGTGTTATTCAAAGCCGTTGTTTCCTTATTGATTTTCAGTTTGGATTAGCTCTCCATTGATGTGAATGGGGTGTTAAAGTCCCCTATTATTGTATTACTGTTGATCAGTTCCTTTATGTTCGTTATTGTTTTATGTATTTAGGTGCGCTTTCATGGTGGGTGCATAAATATTTACAATTGTTATATCTCTTGTTGGATTGCCCCGTTTATTATTATATTGTGTTTCTTTGTTTTAGTCTAGTTTGTCAATATAAGTATTGCTACCCCGGCTTCATTTTTGACATCCATTTGTGTGGTAAATGTTTCTCCATCCCCTCACTTTTCAATTTGCAGGTGTCTTTCAGTCTGAAATGAATCTCTTGTAGGCAGGATATAGATGTGTCTTGTTTTTTTTACCCATTCTGTCACGCTGTGTCTTTTGATTGGAGTGTTTAGTCCATTACATTCAAAGTAACTATTGAAGACATGTATTTATTGCCATTATTTATTGTTTTGTCAGGCACTGGTATTTTGTGAACTTACCAGAAGATTCTAATATATAGCCAAGTGACTGTCACCAGAGTAACTTTCAGTGTAGTTGCTTGGTTGGAGGCACAGACTGTGAAATAGAAAAAAATTGTGGAAATCTATAGGCAGTGGGAGAAGTTGCTGATGGTTCTGCTCATTTTTCTGCTTTAATGATCATAGGGCAGTAATTCTCTGATCAAGGGTTCAGGTGCACAAACTAGGCATGGCATTGATTAGACAAAGGTGAAAGACAAGGTCTTAGTTGGAAGGAGTTCATTATGTTGGAGAAGAAGAAATCTTTCCTCTACCAGCTTAGATTTGAATGGTTGGGCCTGTGAGTTAACTGACAATGGACAGATTAACTGGAGAAAAGTTTATTATGCACGTGGGAGTACACTAAGGAGAGAGAAGCTTTTTCGAACAGCTAGAGGGAAAAGGTTTATACACTAGTTTAATAAAGGAAGGGGCAAGATTAGGATGAACCTTTATAGGATGGAAGAGGATTCTGATGAGCCCTGTTTACACAGTTTTTTTCAGAATATCCTGGTGCCCAGGGTCAGTCATCTACCTGATTTGAGACATCTCTGGAGGGGCAATTTGTGGCAGCTGACTCTCTTAAATCTCTGCTCCAGTCAGAGAGGGAAAGTTCAGATAAGATTCCTTTCTGCATCTGCTGTAGCTCCGATGTTTTCACTTTGAGGTGACCTTTTTTTTTTTTTTAAAGATTTTATTTATTTATTTGACAGAGACAGAGATAGCGAGAGCAGGAACACAAGCAGCGGGAGTGGGAGAGGGAGAGCAGGCTTCCCGCCAAGGAGGGAGCCCGATGTGGGACTCAATCCCAGGACCCTGGGATCATGACCTGAGCTGACGGCAGATGCTTAACGACTGAGCCACCCAGGCGCCCTTGAGGTGACCTTTAAGCCATTTCTGATGGGTCATCAGTCCCCACATTCCCTCCATTGCAACTTCCCAAGCAGTTTCCCAAACAAGGGGCTGGTTGCTTGCCGCAGAGAAAAGACTCAATATAGAGGTTGAGATAACAGATCTGCAAAGGAAGAAGAATATAGAACAAGGAAGCGAAACAGAAAACAAAGATTAATGGCTGGAGCAGATTATGAACCCAGCGTCTCAGTCCAGAGGGCAGTCAGTTGGGAGGATTTTTAAACACTGAGTTTGAGATAGTTTTAGGTGGTGGCGTGGAGGTGGCCGTGGCAACACAGTGGATTTCCTGGTTTGAAGTATCTTGGGCAGTGCTGTCCCATACACTATCTGTTATGGTGACAAGCCCTTTGGATCTTACATCAAGTTGATTGGCTTCAACTTGCAAGACTGCTTCCCATCCTTGGGGAAAGTGGAAACTACAAAACAATCTGGAGTTCCAGTATGGGTATGGGCAGCCAGACTGTAGTTTTCAGTCACCCCATGTCAGGAAGGTGGGTGAAAAATCAGAAGTGTTGCATTGGAGGGTTGTAATCAAATATTAAATGAAACGGGGGTGGGGAATGGGTGGTGCCTGGTTGGCTCAGTTGGTAGAGCATGCGACTCTTGATCTCGGGGTTGTAAGTTCAAGCCCCACGTTGAGTGGAGAGATTACTTAAAATCTTTAAAGGAAACTGGAAGAATTAAGAATTTGGTAAGGACTGACAAAATTTGCAAGGGGCAGGATCCAGTCTGGTTTATGAGTAGATAATAAAAGCTCAGAGATAATGAACAGAACCAGAATCTGATAGCCCACAAAGTTTTCTGTTGAAACATAAAATTTTTTGATACAGTCACCGCCTTCTTTAATCAAGGATAATCAAAAGTAAGATGATTTTTCTTTACAAAATAATTAAGTTCTCATTAGATTTGGCCTGATTATTTGCAAAAGTTCAGCAAGAATACCAATTGAACAAATAGGCCTTTTAATTTAATTTAATTTTATTATGTTATGTTAATCACCATACATTACATCATTAATTTTTGATGTAGTGTTCCATGATTCATTGTTTGCATATAACACCCGGGGCTCCATTCAGTACGTGCCCTCTTTAATACCCATCACCAGGCTAACCCATCATCCCACCCTCCTCCCCTCTAGAACCCTCAGTTTGTTTCTGAGTCCATAGTCTCTCATGGTTCATCTCCCCCTCTGATTTCCGCCCCCTTCATTCTTCCCTTCCTGCTATCTTCTTCTTCTTCTTCTTTTTTTTTTTTAACATATAATGTATTATTTGTTTCAGAGGTACAGGTCTGTGATTCAACAGTCTTGCACAATTCACAGCGCTCACCATAGCTCATACCCTCCCCGATGTCTATCATCCAGCCACCCCATCCCTCCCACCCCACATAGGCCTTTTTAAGTTTGCTTTGCTAGAATTTTTTATAAGGAATCTCAGGTGAAACTTTTAAAAAACCACTCAAAGCTAGGAAGGCAAGCCAGGAACTGCAGTACCTATAGCTTTGGATGAATTCCTCTCTTCTCAAAGTCCCCAAAATAGCTTATGGTCCTTGGGCCTGCCAGATAGTGACCTGTAAGTCAGGCTGGGACCTTTTAAGTCAGGTACCAGGACTGTTTTTCCAAGAGAGCTTTGTAAGCATTGGCTCCAAAAAGTAGACCTTAGTTCCTTAAAGCTGTCTGGTTATATGTGATCATATGCATCATTCTCAAATATGACGTTCCAGTCAAACTGTAACTGTAACTGATGGCAAACGCTTTCAGAGAAGAACCATTGTAAAACAACTATCTGTGAATGACAAACGACTTAAAATGGCCATGGTTAAAGATCGGATGAGAGTTCATTATAAAAAAACCATTGACAAGGAAATTTGGTTATTTGTATGACAGATAACGTTTAAAATCTTAACTAGAGTTATGACTGATTATACTAGGCATATACATTACATTATGCCAGGTATACATTACATCAGGACATATCATGGATAGTGAGGGCATTGATACATTTCTAGGAACTGCATACAGTTTCTGAAATACTTATATTACTAATATTTGCTTGCATAAATATAACTTAGGGAAGGTTAAACATCTTTTTTTTTTTTTTTAAGATTTTATTTGAGAGAGAGAGGGTGATGGAGATAGTGAGAGAGAGCACAAGCAGGGAGGAGGGAGAAGCAGGCTCCCGCTGAGCAGAGAGCCCAACGTGGGGCTCCATCCCAGGACCTTGGGATCATGACCTGAGCTGAAGGCAGATGATTAACCGACTGACCACCCAGGCACTCCTAAACATCTCTTCTTATCTGACAATGCTTCTATGCAACTCAACATATCAAACCTGTTTTTTTAAAGCTTTTATTTTAAGTAATCTCTATACCAAGCAGGGGGCTTGAACTAATAACCCTGAGATCAAGAGTCGCATACTCTAGGACCCAAAACCTAGTTATTTTTTTTTTTAATATTTTATTTATTTATTTGAGAGAGAGAATGAGATAGAGAGAGAGAGCATGAGAGGGGGGAGGGTCAGAGAGAGAAGCAGACTCCCTGCTGAGCAGGGAGACCGATGAGGGACTCGATCCCGGGACTCCAGGATCATGACCTGAGCCGAAGGCAGTCGCTTAACCAACTGAGCCACCCAGGCGCCCCAAAACCTAGTTATTTTTAACTCTTTCTACAAGGTAAAGAACAAGTCTTTGTGATTTTCCAAGGGCTCTCTGGGAAATCCCAAAGTCAGTTTGAGATCAAGATTTTATTTAAGATTTGATTTGGGGAAGGCAGACTATCACAAGTTGTCAAAAATGTCAAAAGGTTTGAACCCTTAGGTGGGGTGTGGCTCAGGGGGGCGCCTGGGTGGCTCGGTTAAGCGTCTGCCTTTGGCCCAGGTCATGATTCCAGGGTCCTGGAATCCAGCCCTGTGCCTGTGTCCCTGCTTAACAGGGATCCTGTTTCTCCCTCTGCCATTAGCGCCCCCCCCCCCACTTGTTCTCCCTCTCTCTCTCTTTCAAATAAATAAATAAATAAAATCTTTAAAAAAAAGGGGTTGAACACTTAGCTAAGTAGGATCTTAGGTCACTATGAAAGAATACATAGCTACTTATTTAAGCAAATTGACAGTAAAATAATTCAAAAATAGCTGTAGGAGATAATAGTATTATAACAAAACAACCTTAGGTGTTTCGAAAATGAGAATACTTAGTTCTTTTAAGTGGTCAAAAATGTGATAAAGATGAAAATAAAGCACAGGAAGGTATTCTGACAAGACATAGAGTCTTTGTTTTCTAGGCAGATTACTTAAAATGTAAAGAAAAACCTTTTACAGTCCCTTATTAAGGGCATACTTATAGCCCAAGAAAATTTTAACAGTAAGAAACCAAACTCTAGTTTTGCATTCAGGTATTGTTGGTACTAAAGCTCATTTATAAATATATTCATCCAGTCTTAGCCAGCTTTGACCACACAACATGAAATTCCTTTTTGACAAAACTTCTACAACTTTCTGTATCCATTCAGGTTTTAATCCTGCTCTCCCCTTTTCTAATTCTGGAAAAATAAGTTGTTTTACTTTAGTGTAAAATTTACTCCCTAATTTTTTTTAATTTTATTTTTTAAGTAATCTCTATACCCAACATGGGGCTTGAACTCACAACCCCAAGATCAAGAGTTGCATGTTCTTCCCACTGAGCCAGCAAGGTGCCCCAGTAACTTTTAAACTTATAATAACAAATTTTATTTATTTATTTATTTTTAAAAGTGATCTCTGTGCACAACATGGGGCTGGAACTCACAACCCCAAGATCAGTAGTCTTCCAACTGAGCCAGCTAGGCACCCTGTTAAACTTGTAACAAATTTTATTTTATTTTATTTATTTTTATTTTTAAAGATTTTATTTATTTGACAGAGAGAGACACAGCAAGAAGAGGAAACACAAGCAGGGGGCAGTGGGAGAGGGAGAAGTAAGCCTCCCGCCAAGCAGGGAGCCCGATGCAGGGCTCCACCCCAGGATCCCGGGACCATGACCTGAGCCGAAGGCAGACGCCCAACGACTGAGCCACCCAGGCGCCCCAAACTTGTAACAAATTTTAGATGTCAACTTTAAAATGTGCAAAGAGATACACAATTAAAATTCTTATGAGTCAGACAACAAAAGCAATGGGAGAAGACTGGTCCAGATATTATCTGGAAACATGTTTAAAGAAAGAAAAACAGGTCCTCAAGTTCTTACATGCTTGCTAGTCTTGTCAGAGTGGAAGCACACCCCCCCTCCTGCACCTAGGCGGCGCGCTTGCCCCTCTGCAGGGCTGTGGGTACCGCAGCTCCGGGAGCCATGTTATGCAGAGCAGCGTAGGGACTGATAACCACCAGAAATGGTATAAAGATTACTTCAGAGTGTCAAATAAATAAATAAAATCTTTTCTTAACATTTCCTTTTTTCTGGCTTTATTGTAAGAATATATTCTTACATTATAAATTATAAATTATAAATTATAGTGTATAATACATATAACATACAAAATATAGGTTAATTGTTTATGTTATAGGTATAGCTTCTGGTCAATAGTAAGTTAGTAGTTACGTTTTCAGGGAGTCAAAAGTTATTATCAGGTTTTTAAAAAAGTTTTAATCGGGGCTCCTGGGTGGCTCAGTCAGTTAAGCGTCTGACTCTTGATTTTGGCTCAGGTCATGGTCTCAGGGTCGTGAGATCCAGCCCTGCATTGGGCTCTGCTCTGGGAGTAGAGCTTCTCCCTCTCCTCCGCTCCACCCCTCCCCCAAAAAAAGTTATAATCAGGTTTTTGACTGCACAGGAGGTTGGTGCAGCTAATCCTCATGTTGTTTAAGGACCAACTGCACAAAATCAGTAGTATTTCTATACATTCACAATGAACAATAAAAACGAAATTAAGAAAACAGTTCTAGTTACAATAGTATCAAAAAGAAAAGATATCTTGAAATATTAAGTCTTCTCATAAAGGAACATACAATTTCATCATTATACCAAGTCTTACTTCATACTCCTGACTATAAAGTTCCATAGTTTTCTCATTTCCTGTGAAGACGATTATTGGAGAATTAAAAACATTCTTTTTTTCTAATTGTGGTATGGACCTTTTCCAACGCATATTTTAATTTGTAAATTCTGGTATGTAGGAAAGCTATTGGAGTTTATTTGGCAAATGGCCACTTTTTCATTCATTAATTTTTTATAGTTTTTCAGTTAAGTCTTTTGGATTTTGTCTGAAGACAACTATCAACTATTTTTTTCTCTTCCAGTTTTTATAGTTATATTCTGTATTTTCTCTTGCTTTATTAAATTACACTTCCAGAACAGTGTTAAATCATGCTGATAGTGAACATCATCTGTCTCTAGTGTCTTACTCCTCAGTCCTGCTTGTTTTGATTACTGGTTTGAGATATGAATATGATCTTGAGGGAATGTCCTTTTAAAATATTTGTTATTGGGACTGCATGTTGAACTTTATTAACCTTTTTAGTACCTCTCTTTTATCCTCCCACTATTCCTGTGGCCAATCCTTACACTTCTGTAGTAAAACCTCTGTGGACATACTTTGTTAGTCTTATTGTGTTCCCTGCACTTGATTTTTATTTAATTGGTATAAAATATACCTAACATAAAATTTACCATTAAATGTACAAGTCAGTGGTATTAAATACATTCATATGGGTGACATCACCACTATCCATTTCCAGAATTTTTCCATCATCTCAAACAGAAACTTTGTACCCATTAAATATTAACTCCTCCTTCCCACCCCATACCCCACCTAGCCTCTGGTAAACAGTATTCTACTTTCTGTCTCTTTGAACTTGACTGTTTTAGGTACCTCATGTTAAGTGGAATTATAGAATATTTATCCTTTTGTGTTTGGCCTATTTAATGCAGCCTAATATTTTTAAGGTTCATGTATGTTGTATCAGAATTTCGTTCTGTTTTATGGCTGAATAATATTCCACTGTATGTGTGTATCACATTTTGTTTATCCAGTCATCTACTGAGGGAAACAGGTTGCTTCCATCTTTTAGCTGTTGTGAACATTGCTCTACAGGTATCTTGTTTGAATCCCTGTTTTCAGTTCTTCTGGGTATTTACTCAGGAGTAGAATTGCTGGATCATATGGTAATTCTGTGTTTAACTTTTTGAGGAACTACCAAGCTATTATAGCAGCTGCACTATTTTACCTTCCTACCTAATTTGCTTTTATATACAGGATTATTGCATCTCTTTGTATTTTCAAATTCATTGGTAATTTTCTTTGTGGGACTATATTGATTCTGTTTGTCGATTATACTAAAACCAGCTTTGATATTGAACATTCTCCCTTGTTTTCTGTGTTCTGCCACAAAGGGTACGCTATGATAATTACCTGTTTCCGAAAACTTATGGGGGGAGTGCCTGTCTGTCTTTCTGGGCTCAGTGTCGTTCAGGGATACAATTCTTTCTTGTTTTGTTTTGTTTTAATTTATTTTTAAATTTATTTTGTCATGTTAATCACCATACATTACATCATTAGTTTTTGATGTAGTGTTCCATGATTCATTGTTTGCGTATAACACCCAGAGCTCCATTCAGTATGTGCCCTCTTTAATACCCATCACCAGGCTAACCCATCCCCCCACCCCCTCCCCTCTAGAACCCTCAGTTTGTTTCTCAGAGTCCATAGTCTCTCATGGTTCGTCTCCCCCTCTGATTCCCCCCCTTCATTTTTCCCTTCCTACTATCTTTTTTTTTTTTTTTTAATATATAATGTATTATTTGTTTCAGAGGTACAGGTCTGTGATTCATCAGTCTTACACAATTCACAGCGCTCACCATAGCGCATACCCTCCCCAGTGTCCATCACCCAGCGCCCCCATCCCTTCCGGCCCCCACCACTCCAGCAACCCTCAGTTTGTTTCCTGAGATTAAGAGTCTCTTATGGTTTGTCTCCCTATCTGGTTTCATCTTGTTTCATTTTTTCCTCCCTTCTCCTATGATCCTCTGTCTTGTTTCTGAAATTCCTCATGTCAGGGAGATCATATGATAATTGTCATTCTCTGATTGACTTATTTCGCTTAACATAGTACCCTCTAGTTCCATCCATGTCATTGCAAATGGCAAGATTTCTTTTTGTTTTTGTTTTGTTTTGTTTTTTACAGCTGCATAGTATTCCATTGTATATGTATATATACCATATCTTTATCCATTCATCTGTTGATGACCATCTTGGCTCTTTCCATAGTTTGGCTGTTGTGGACATTGCTGCTATAAACATTGGGGTACATGTAACTCTTCAGATCACTACATTTGTATCGTTGGAGTAAATACCCAGTAGTGCAATTGCTGGGACATAAGGTACCTCTGTTTTTAACTTTTTGAGGAACCTCCATACTGTTTCCCAGAGTGGCTGCACCAGCTTGCATTCCCACCAACAGAGTGGGAGGGTTCCCCTTTCTCCGCATCCTCGCCAACATCTGTCGTTTCCTTGTTAATTTTAGCCATTCTGACTGGCTAAAGTTGAGGTTTTGATTTGGATTTCCCTGATGCCGAGCGATGTTGAGCACTTTTTCATGTGTCTCCTGGACATTTGGATGTGTTCTTTGCAGAAATGTCTGTTCATGTCTTCTGCCCATTTCTTGAGTGGATTATTTGTTCCTTGGGTGTTGAGTTTGATTTAAGTTCTTTATAGATTTTGGATACTAGCCCTTTATCTGACATATCATTTGCAAATATCTTCTCCCATTCTGTCGGTTGTCTTTTGGTTTTGTTGACTGTTTCCTTTGCTGTGCAAAAGCTTTTTATCTTGACAAAGTCCCAATACTTCCTTTTTGCCCTTACTTCCCTTGCCTTTGGTGATGTCTCAAGGGAGAAGTGGCTGCGGCTAATGTCAAAGAGGTTGCTGCCTATGTTCACCTCAAGGATTTTGATGGATTTCTGTCTGACATTTAGGTCTTTCATCCATTTTGACTCTATTTTTGTGTGTGGTGTAAGGAAATGGTCCAGTTTCATTCTTCTGCATGTGGCTGTCCAATTTTCCCAACACCATTTGTTGAAGAGACTGTCTTTGTTCCATTGGACATTCTTTCCTGCTTTGTTGAAGATTAGTTGACCATAGAGTTGAGGGTCCATTTCTGGGGTCTCCATTCTGTTCCACTAATCTATGTGTCTGTTTTTGTGCCAGTACCATACTGTCTTGATGATGACAGCTTTGTAATAGAGCCTGAAGTCTGGAATTGGGATGCCACCAGCTTTGCTTTTCTTTTTCAACATTCCTCTGGCTATTCGGGGTCTTTCCTGGTTCCATACAAATTTTAGGATTATTTGTTCCATTTCTTTAAAAAAAGTTGATGGTATTTTGATAGGGCTTGCATTAAATGTGTAGATTGCTCTAGGTAGCATTGACATCTTTACAATATTTGTTCTTCCATTGATGAGCATGGTACGTTTTTGCATTTCTTTGTGTCTTCCTCAATTTCTTTCATGAGTATTTTATAGTTTTCTGAGTACAGATAATTTGCCTCTTTGGTTAGATGTATTCCTACGTGTCTTATGATTTTGGGTGAAGTTGTAAATGGGATTGACTCCTTAATTTCTCTTTCTTCTGTCTTGTTGTTGGTGTATAGAAATGCCTTTGTATAGAAATTATCTTTGGATTGATTTTATATTCTGCCACTTGACTGAATTCCTGTATAAGTTCTAGCAGTTTTGGGGTGGAGTCTTTTGGGTTTTCCACATCAAGTATCATATCATCTGCAAACAGTGAGAGTTTGACTTCTTCTTTGCCAATTTGGATGCCTTTGATTTCTTTTTGTTGTCTGCTGAGGCTAGGACTTCTAGTACTATGTTGAATAGCAGTGGTGATAGTGGACATCCCTGCCACGTTCCTGACCTTAGGGGGAAAGCTCTCAGTTTTTCCCCATTGAGAACGATATTCACTGTGGATTTTCCATAGATGGCTTTTATGATATTGAGGTATGTACTCTCTATGCCTATACTCTGAAGAGTTTTGATCAAGAAAGGATGCTGTGCTTTGTCAAATGCTTTTTCTGCATCTATTGAGAGGATCATATGGTTCTTGTTCTTTCTTTTATTAATGTATTGTATCACATTGATTGATTTGAGGATGTTGAACCAACCTTGCAGCCCAGGATAAATAATCCTTTTAATGTACTGTTGGATCCTATTGGCTAGTATTTTGGTGAGAATTTTTGCATCCACGTTCATCAAGGATATGGGTCTGTAATTCTCCTTTTTGATGGGGTCTTTGTTTGGTTTTGGGACCAAGGTAATGCTGGCCTCGTAAAATGAGTTTGGAAGTTTCTTCTTTAAATGTTTGGTAGAATTCCCCTGGGAAGCCATCTGGCCCTGGGCTCTTGTTTGTTGGGAGATTTTTGATTACTGCTTCAATTTCCTTACTGGTTATGGGTCTGTTCAGGTTTTCTATTTCTTCCTGATTCAGTTTTGGTAGTTTATACATCTCTAGAAATGCGTCCATTTCTTCCAGATTGTCTAATTTGCTGGCATATAGTTGCTCATAATATGTTCTTATAATTGTTTGTATTTCTTTGGTGTTGGTTGTGATCTCTCCTCTTTCATTCATGATTTTATTTATTTGGGTCCTTCCTCTTCTCTTTTTATAAGTCTGGCCAGGGGTTTATCAATCTTATTCTTTCAAAGAATCAGCTCCTAGTTTCACTGATCTGTTCTACTTTCTTTTGGTTTCTATTTCACTGATTTCTGCTCTGATCTTTATTATTTCTCTTCTCCTGCTGGGTTTAAGCTTTATTTGCTGTTCTCTCTCCAGCTCCTTTAGGTGTAGGGTTAGGTTGTGTACTTGAGACCTTTCTTGTTTCTTGAGAAAGGCTTGTATTGCTATATACTTTCCTCTTAGGACTGCCTTTGCTGCATCCTGAAGATTTTGAATAGTTGTGTTTTCATTTTCATTGGTTTCCATGAATTTTTTTAAATTCTTCTTTAATTTCCTGGTTGACCCATTCATTCTTTAGTAGGATGCTCTTTAGCCTCCATGTATTTGAGTTCTTCCCACCTTTCCTCTTGTGATTGAGTTCTAGTTTCAATGCATTGTGGTCTGAAAATAGGCAGGGAATGATCCCAATCTTTTGGTACTGGTTGAGACCTGATTTCTGACCCAGAATGTGATCTATTCTGGAGAATGTTCCATAGGCACTAGAGAAGAATGTGTATTCTGTTGCTTTGGGATGGAATGTTCTGAATATATCTGTGAAGTCCGTTTGGTCCAGTGTGTCATTTAAAGTCTTTATTTCCTTGTTGATCTTTTGCTTAGATGATCTGTCCATTTCAATGAGGGGGGGTGTTAAAGTCCCCGACTATTATTGTATTGTTGTTGATGTGTTTCTTTGTTTTGTTTTTTCTTTTTTAAAGATTTTATTTATTTTTTGACAGAGAAAGAGACAGCGAGAGAGGGAACACAAGCAGGGGGAGTGGGAGAGGGAGAAGCAGGCTTCCCGCTGAGCAAGGAGCCCGATGTGGGGCTCGATCCCAGGACCCTGGGACCATGACCTGAGCCGAAGGCAGATGCTTAACGACTGAGCCACGCAGGTGCCCCTCTTTGGTTTTGTTATTAATTGGCTTATATAATTGGCTGCTCCCATGTTAGGGGCATAGATATTTACAGTTGTTAGATCTTCTTGTTGGATAGACCCTTTAAGTAGGATATAGTGTCCTTCCTCATCTCTTATTACAGTCTTTGGTTTAAAATCTAATTTGTCTGATATAGGGATTGCTACCCCAGCTTTCTTTTGATGTCCATTAGCATGGTAAATGGTTTTCCACCCCCTCACTTTCAATCTGGAGGTGTCTTTGGGTCTAAAGCGAGTCTCTTGCAGGCAGCATATCGATGGGTCTTGCTTTTTATTCAGTCTGATACCCTGTGTCTTTTGATTTGGGCATTTAGAGTAACTATTGAAAGATATGAATTTAGGGCCTTTTTATTACCTGCAAAGTCACTGTTTCTGTACATTGTCTCTGTTCCTTTCTAGTCTATGTTACTTTTGGGCTATCTCTTCACTTAATCCCTTTTAATATTTCTTGCAGGGCTGGTTTAGTGATCACAAATCCTTTCAGTTTCTGTTTGTTTGTCCTGGAAGCTTTTTCTCTACTTCTATTTTGAATGACAGCCTAGTTGGATAAAGTATTCTTGGCTCCATTATTTTTCTCATTTAGCACCCTGAATATATCCTGCCAGTCCTTTCTGGCCTGCCAGGTCTCTGTGGATAGGTCTGCTGCTAATCTAATGTTTCTACTCTTGTAGGTTACGGACCTCTTGTCCTGAGCTGCCCTCGGGATTTTCTCTTTGTCTTTGAGATTTGCAAGTTTCACTGTTAAATGTCGGGGTGTTGACCTATTTTTATTGATTTTGAGGGGCATTCTCTGTGCCTCCTGGACTTGAATGCCCATT
>NW_023270374.1:403632-519152 GCF_011800145.1 Mirounga leonina
TGATTTTGAGGGGCATTCTCTGTGCCTCCTGGACTTGAATGCCCATTTCCTTCCCCATATTAAGGACGTTCTCTGCTATAATTTGCTCCAATATACCTTCTGCCCCTCTCTCTCTTTCCTCTTCTTCTGGGATCCCAATTATTCTAATATTGTTTCATCTTATGGCATCACTTATCTCTCGAATTCTGCCCTTGTGATCCAGTAGTTGTTTATCTCTTTTTCTCAGCTTCTTTATTCTCTCTCACTTGGTCTTCTATATCACTGATTCTCTCTTCTGCCTCTTTTATCCTAGCAGTTAGAGCCTCCATTTTTTATTGCACCCCATTAATAGCCTTTCTGATTTCAGCTTGGTTAGATTGCATTTATTTCTCCAGAAAGGGATTCTCTAGTTAATCTTCCATGCTTTTTTCAAGCCCAGCTAGTATCTCTATAATCGTCATTCTGAACTCTAGTTCCGACATCTTAGTAATGTCCATATTGATTAGGTCCCTGGCAGTCGGTATGCCTACTGTTCTTTTTTTTGAGGCGATTTTTTTTCCGTCTTGTCATTTTGTCCAGAGGAGAATAGATGAATGAGAGAACAACATGCTAACAGGGAACAACATGCTAACAGGGTAACAATGACCCCAGAAAAATATACACAAAACAAATCAGAAGAGACCTGAAACTGGTGGGGAAAGAGAGGGAAAGAAAAAACAAAAAGAATATGATCAGGCAGGTGAATAGATCAGAGCCACACGCTAGATTTTGGGCGTATTCTGGTCTGTTAGAAGAAACTGCCTCCCAAAATTTTAAAGAAAGAAAAACTTATATATATACAAAAATAAGAGTAAATACGATGAAGGGCTGGAATATGACTATAAAGAGGAAAATTATAAAAGATTTCATAAAAGGAATTGATAAGAAGTTGGTTGAAAAAAGAAAGAAGAAAAAAAAAAAGAATGTGATCAGGCAGGAGACTAGAACAAAGCCATACACTAGGGTATATTTTGGTCTGTTAGAAGAAACTGTATCCCAAAATTTTAAAGAGAGAGAAATATATATATATATATATATATATATATATATATATATATATACACACACAAAATAAGGTTAACTACAATGAAGGGATAGAATATGACTCTAAAAAAATTTTTAAAGATTTTTAAAAAAATTGGTAAGATAGGATGTTGGTTGAAAAAGGGAAAAAGAAAAATGAAAAAAAAATAGGAAAAAAAAGAAAATTAAAAAAATTAACTTTGGAAGACTAAAGAATCAGGGGGGAAAAAGCCATGAATTCTATGTGCAGTATTCCCCTAGCACTGGAGTTCTGCCGTTCTCATTGATCAGTAAACTTGGTCTTGGCTGGCTGTTCTTGCTGATCTTCTGGGGGAGGGGCCTGTTGCGGTGGTTCCCAAATGTCTTTGCCGGAGGTGGAATTGCCCCGCCCTTGCCGATCTGGGCTAAGTAATCTGCTCCGGTTTGGTCTTGGGAGCTTTTGTTCCCTGCAAGCTTTCTGTACAGCTTTGGAGGAGGAGAGTGAAAATGGCAGCCTCCCAATCTCCGCTCCAGAGGAGCGGAGAACTCGGGGCCCGCTCCTCACTGCGCCCCCCAGAGAAAAGCAGTCAATCACTCCCATCTCCCCGGTCTCCGGCCCTATTCTGTGCTCACCCGGCCTGTGACCGAGCATTTCTCTCTCTGGCACCTGACCCCGTGTGGAGTCTCCAAACCCAGCAGATCCCTGCGGTGCGCTCCCCTGCTGCTCCTCCCCGGGGAGGAAGGAGAGTCTGCCCAGATCTGCCACTTGTTGGGTCCCTGCTGGAGGAGCAGTGGCCCGACTGTGCCGTGGATCACGGTTTATGGCAATCCCGAGCTGAGAGCCTGCTCCTCAGCTCCGTCTCTGCAGCAGGCTTCCCCGCCGATCCTTAGGAGCTCTGCTGCACTCAGGCACCCCCGGTCTTTCTGTGACCCCGAGGGTCCTGAGACCACACTGTCCCACAAGGTTTCTCCCCCCCGCTTAGCCACTGGAGCGACATCCCTCAGTGGAGCCAACTTCTAAAAGTTCCGATTTTGTGCTCCGTTGCTCTATCACTTGCCAGAAGTGGCCGACGGAGACCCCCTCCCCCGCCATCTATCCTCCTGAATATTGCCTTGGATTCACTTCTCCGCACGTCCTACCTTTCAGAAAGTGGTTGCTTTTCTGTTCAGAGAGTTGCTGCTATTTTCTTCGATCACCTGTTGAGTTTGTAGGTGTTCAGAATGGTTTGATCCCTATCCACCTGAATTCCTGGGACCAGACGAAATCCAGGTCTCCTACTTCTTCACCACCTTGCTCCCCACCCCCCGCCCAGGGATGTAATTCTTCGATAGCTTTACCCAGTACCTCCTTTGTTTATAGGTTTTATTCCTTTTTTTTCTAACAATTTGAGAAGATAGTCACTATTTATGTTTTCTTACAAAATAGTCTGTATCATTGAATTTTAGAAATTTTATTAGCTTAGCAAAGCATGTGATACTCTCTATTAAAAGAAATTTAATGTGAGGTTACCTCACTTTTCTGATCCCTAATTTCGTATATTCTCTTTTCAGCCCAGAACTTACTGGGTTCTTTTCTTGCTTTTTCTTGAATAAACAGCTCTTGGATTTGTTAATCAATTTTGTATTTCTTATGTTTGAACTTCTTTTAAATGAAATATTTTTGTCGTGCTGATTATGCAAGTGTAATAGACTTTTTTTCTCTGTACACCTTTTAAAAAGATTTTGACTTGCTTACAAGATTTATTACTGACCATAGCACTGATTGAAATAAAATGTAGAGAAATTAAATTTCATTATGGGAACTTATACTCCTAGGTATTAAAGGAATGTGTACTTAATTATTAAATACAGGCATACCTTGGAGATGTTATGGGTTTAGGTGTAGACCACCAATAAAACAAATACTGCAATAAAGCTATTCAAAGTTTTTGGTTTCCCAGTGCATATAAAAGTTAAAGTTATATAAAAATGATGTTTGTACTGTTGTCTATTAAGTGTACAATAGCATTATGTCTAAAAAAAGTATGTAACTTAATTAAAAATATTGCTAAAAATTGCTAACCATCATCTGAGCTTTCAGCAAGTCATAATCACTGATCACAGGTCACCGTAATAAATATAATAATAATGAAATGTTTGAAATATTGTGAAGCTTACCAAAATGTGACACAGAGACATTAAGGGAGCAGATACTATTGGAAAAATGGCACCAAGAAACTTGCTTGATGCCGGTTGCCACAAACTTTCAATTTGTAAAAAACTCAATATTTGCAAAGCACAGTAAAGCAAAAAGCATGCTAAAATGGGGTGTGCCTGTATTCATATCAAGAAATAGCATCAGCAATCTAGAAACTCATGTCCTGTATAAGGAAAAGCTCCCAATATGAGAGGGAAAGAAGTGTGCTCCCAGGGGGCACACTTTACAGGCAGATAGAGCACCGTTGCAGTCAGGGAGCCAGGAGGTTCTAGGGAGTACCCTGCTGAGAACACCACGCAGGCTGTATTTCCAGATTACAAAAACCTTGTCCTTTAGTTATAGAACTCTTACAGAACTTAATTATTTACAAGTCTAGAACTTTCTAATTAAAATAATGGTATAAATATTCTAATATAAGAGCTATGGAGTTTTCAAAACAAAATAGATTCTGCTTGTTCTGTGAATTTCTTAGTGTGCTATATACTGTTGGTTCCATCTACAGTTACTAACCACCGATTGCCAGTCCAGCAGTGTCCTCATTTCTCACCCTTGGCTTCAGGTTTCCTGGGGAGTCCCAAAACACTTGATAGCTACAAGCAACATTTTTGTTGTTGTTCACTTAAGAAAAACTTTATTTTTAAGTTTTATTTTATTGTCATAAGAACACTTAACATATCTACTCTCTTAATAAGATGTGAAGCGTACAATGCAATATTTTTTTTTAACATTTTTTATTTATTTGACAGAGAGAGAGACAGCGAGAGAGGGAACACAAGCAGGGGCAGAGGGAGAGGGAGAAGCAGGCTTCCCGCGGAGCAGGGAGCCCGAAGTGGGGCTCGATCCCAGAATCCTGGGACCATGACCTGAGCCAAAGGCAGTCGGCTAACGACTGAGCCACCCAGGCGCCCCTACAATGCAATATTGTTAACTGTAGGGACAATGTTGTACTGTAGATCTCTTGAACTTACTCATCTTGTGTGATTGAGACTTGATGCATTTGATTAATAAATCCCAGTTCCCACTCCTTGCCACCGCTGACAACCACCATTCTATTCTGATTCTATGAGTTTGAGGATCTTAAACTTTGCTTTTAGAGCAGCTTCAGATTCACAGCAAAATCGAGCAGGAAGTACAGACACTTCCAGGCTCCCTCTGCCCCCACACATGCAACCTCCCGAGCAGCCAACATCTTGCACCACAATAGAACATTTATTATAGTCAGTGAGCCTACAGTGACACATCATCATCACCCAGATTCTGTAGTTTACATTCGGGTTCCACTTGGTGGTGCACATTCAGGGGTTTTAACAAATGTGTAATGAATAGTTCCACTACCCTAAAAATCCTCTGTGCTCTGCCTGTTCATCCTTCCATCCCTGCTAACCCCTGGCAGCCACTAATCTTTTTACTGTCTCCATAGTTTTGTCTTTTGCAAGGTGTCGTATAGTTGCAGTTATACAGTATGTAGCCTTTTCAGATTGGATTCTTTCACTCAGCAACAAGTTCCACAATATTAAGTTTTCTCTGAGTCCTTTCGTGGCTAAATAACTCATTTCATTTTAAGCTAAATAACATCCGATTGTCTGGATGTACCACAGTTTGTTTATCCATTTACCTACTAGAGGACATCTTCATTGATTCCAACTTTAGGCTACTATAAATATTTGTGAACAGGTTTTTGTGTGGACTTAGGTTTTCTACTCATTTGGGTAAACACCAAGGAGTGTGATTGCCAGAAGGTATGGTAAGAGTATATTTAGTTTTGCAAGAATGTGCCAAACTGTCTCCCAGTGAGGCTGCACCATTTTGCATTCCCACTAGCAATGAGTGAGAGTTCTTGTTGCTCCATGTCCTCATCAGCATTTGGCGTTGTCAGTATTTTGTGTTTTGTCCTTTGTAATATGTGTCTGGTGGTATCTCATTGTTTTAATTTCGAATTCCCCAATGACATATGATGTTCAACATCTTTTCACATGCTTGCTTCTCGTCTATATATCTTTTTTGATGAGGTGTCTGTTCAAGTCTCTTGCCTTTTTTTTTAATTGGGTTGTTTTCTCATTGTTGAGTTTTAAGAGTCCTTTGTGTATTTTAGACAATAGTCCTTTATCAGATTTGTCTTTTGCAAATATTTTCTCCCAGTATGTGGCTTCTCTTCCCATTCTCTCTCTCTCTCTTTTTTTTAAGAATTTTATTCACTTGAGAGAGAGAGAGAGAGAGAGAGAGAGCACAAGCAGGTGGGGGAGGGGCAGAGGAAGAGGGAGAAGCAGACTCCATGCTGAGCAGGGAGCCAGACACAGGGCTTGATCCCAGGACCCTGACATTTTGACCTGAGCCGAAGGCAGATGCTTAACCGACTGAGCCACCCAGGTGACCCTCTTCTCATTCTCTTCATGCTGTCTTGGGCAGAACAGAAGTTGTTAATTTTAGTAATAAAGTCTAACTTACCAATTATTTCTTTGGTGGATTGTACCTTAGATGTGGTTATCTAACAAGTCATCACCCTACCCAAAGTCACCTACATTTTCTTCTGCCATCTTGTAGGAGTTTTATAGCTTCACATTGTACGTTTAGCTCTATGAGCCATTATGAGTTCATTTTTGTGAAGGGTGTAAGTGTGTGTCTAGATTCGTTTTTTTGCATGTGGATATCCAGTTATTACAGCACCATCTGTGGACCAGACTCTTTTTTCCCCATTTTATTACTCTTGCACTATTGTCAGAGATCAGTTAACTATATTTATGTGGCTCTATTTCTGGGCTCGCTGCTATGTTCCATTGATCTGTTTGTTCTTTCACGAGTACCACACTGGAACTGACTGTCAGCCTGCAGCCTGCCCATCTCTCTGAGGGCTCCAGGCTTCCTTCCCCAGACTCCTTGGCCTTTCCTTGGCCCTTCTCCACCCCTCCTTCCCTCTGAGGTACAGGTCTTGGGCCCTTTCACATCGTTACCAAACAGTTCAGCCAAGGGTTGCTCTGGGATCTACCCTTCTAGGAGGCAGCAGGAAGTTGTAAGTTGCACAAATTGTCCTTTTGTAGAATAATTTGTTAAAAAGTCCCGTCAGAAAATGTCTACAGATCTATGATCATTTGAGAGAAAATCTCAGATTGCGCATTGAGTGCTCTGATTTGGGCTGCTTTTCCAGAAAGAAAGACCAGGATGAAGGCGGGTAGGATGCTCATAGGCCTGGAGGAATGTGGGAGTGGAGGTCACCTTGGCCAGCCCCCACACACTATGCCAGGCTTCTTGTCTGGGAGTAAGTTACTCAGCTCCTTGGAAGTTGCTGTGTGCTCTGTGAAAATGGGGCTAATATTTACTTGGACAGATTGAGAGAACATGAAATCCAGCAAATTGGTCAGATTTATTAATGATTACTTATATTTTACTTGCTATTTTTTAGATTTTGTGGCTGACTTTTTTCCATTATTTTGTTTTTGTTTCGTTAATTATCGATTCTTAGGAATCGCACAGAAATATACAGTAATGTCCAGTGTTCCCATCCCCCAACCTCCTTCAGTTTGAGGTAACATGTAACGCAACTATAGTACAAAATCAGCCCTAGGAGATTGACATTGATGCAATCCATAGAGCTTATTCAGATTCCACCAGTTAAAAATACACTCATTGTGTGTGTGTGTGTGTGTGTGTGTAACGCTGTGCAATCTCATTACATGTGTAGCTTCATGGAACCACTGTCACATGAAGGTACTCACCTATACCACCCCTACCAGGCTCCTTCATGCTACCCCTTTATTGCCACCCCTATCCCCGCCCTCCCATCCCTAAACCAGGGCAACCACTAATCGCGTCTCCATCTCTATCACTTTGTCACTTAAAGAACATTTTTATAGACGGACTTACATAACATGTGACCTTTTGGGATTGATTGACTTTTTAAACTCAGTATATTTCCCAGGTTCATCCAAGTTGTTGCACAGTCAATAGTTCGTTCTTTTTTATTGCTGAGTAGTGTTCCATGGCCGTATGGACAATTTGTTTATCCACTCACCTCTTGAAAGGCATCTGAGTTGGCGCTATTATGAATAGAGCTGCTGTAGGCATTCATGTACAAGTTTCTACATGAAAATAAGTCTTCATTTCTCTGGAATAAATGCCCAAGAACACAACTGTTGGGCTTTATCCTAAGTCCATTCATTGTATTTATTTTTACAGTTCCTTTCTATTTCTTGACAAGTGATTCTGGTTATCTGTTTATGGTACTGCTAATATGAGTAACCTTTAAAGACAAGCACACTGAATCATTGTACAGCCTATGGCAAAAGTTGTTCCTCTGTGTGTGGATGTGTGCACTGTAGAGAAAGGTGGGCCTCCATGATTACTCCAGGTCACATGCAGGTAATAAATGGAGGTGATGCTTTCCTCAGCTGCCTGGGAAATGTTCATTCTTATTAGTAATCAAGAACAGGGAATCTTCTAGCAAGGAGTAACTACATTAATAGCAGTACTTCCAGCAATAAGTGGAGGTTTGCAACTAAAGGAATTTCTGAGAAAATGAACAAAATTGTCACAAGAAGTAGGTAATAATTAAGAAATTAAGAAAATGATATATTTTTTCCAGACGTTGTTTATATCCTCCTTCTCTCTTGTTTCTTCTTGATAAATTCTTTTAACTTTATAAGGAACAGACAGTTCCTGTCTTATATAAACTATTTTGAAATATGAGGAAGATGAAAAGCCACTGTCTGTGGAGGAAGCCGAACCCTGAAATAGCACAGAAAAAACAATGCAGGTTTCACTAATGAACAGGAATACTTTTTAGGTGAAATGATATATCAAAGCAGAAGTCTGTTGCTGTCCTGGCCATCTTATTGGGCTTCTTTCACTCGGCATAGGTTTTTTTTTAATTTAATTTAATTTAATTTTTTAGTGTAATCTCTACCTCCAATGTGGGGCTCGAACTCATGAGCCCAAGATCAAGAGTTACATGCTCCTCCTACTGAGCCAGCCAGGCACCCCTCACTCAGCATAGTTATTTTGAGGTTCATCCACATGGTTGCACGTATCCATAGCTGGTTCCTTTTTCTTGCTGTGTACTATTCCATTCTAAGGACAAATCATGGTTTGCTTATCCATTCACCTGTTGATAGACATTTGTATTATCTCAGTGGCTATTTTGAATAAAACTTTCATGAGTGTTTTTTTTTTTTTTTGAGAGCTTGAGCACTAGCGGGAGGAGGGGCAGAGGGAGAGGGAGAGAAAGAACCCCAAGCAGACTCCATGCTGAGCACAGAGCCCAATGTGGGGCTCAATCCTATGATCCCCGAGGTCAGGACCTGAGCCAAAACCAAAAGTTAGATGCCCTACTGACCCAGCCACCCAGGTGCCCCTCGTGAGTGTTTTTGATCAAGTCTTTGTGTGTACATATGCTTTCCTTGCTCTGAGGACATAAAATTACAAGCTGCGTGAATACCTTATAATGGCCAGATTTATGCAGGCTCTAGAGGGTGAGTGACCAAATTGTGCAAGGGACATAGGAATGGCCAATGTGGCCAGAGCAGAGGACCGAAGCATGAGCTTTGCATCTGGCATTTGATGGTTGTGCATTTGATTGCAGGCTATTTTCTTTTTTATGGGCTCTCCATTTTCTCTCAGAATGAAGTCCTGAATTCTTCTTGGCCTCTTTGGACCTCTCACATTGTGCCCAGCCTTCCCTTTCAGGCCCATTACTATGCCCAGTCCCTGCTCTTTCCCTTAATGAGAGTAAGAAGACTGTGATGACAGCTTAGATATATTGTGGACCCGGAACTCATATGTGCACTCTATGTGCATTATTGTGTGTAATCCTTCCAGGAGCCCCACAAAGGAGGTACCACTTTTATGCCCTCGGTGCAGGGAAGAAACCACAGCTCAGAGAGGTTAAGTAATTTATCCAGGATTGCACAGCTAGTAAGTGGTAGGTTAGAAGTTAGAGTAGATCATCTGACTTCAGAGCCAGCACCTTTAACCACCATGTTATACACCCTTCATCACTGGAAGGACAGATTGTGCATGGAATTTAAGATGCCATTTAAAATTTTTTTTTTTTTTAATTTATTTGAGACAGAGAGAATGAGATACAGAGAGCATGAGAGGGAGGAGGGTCAGAGGGAGAAGCAGACTCCCTGCCGAGCAGGGAGCCCGATGTGGGACTCGATCCCAGAACTCCAGGATCATGACCTGAGCCGAAGGCAGTCGCTTAACCAACTGAGCCACCCAGGCGCCCTAAGATGCCATTTTAAACTATTCTTCTACATCATCTAGTTAACTCCTATATTCCTAACTTAGTGTTTCCTCCCAGTGGCCCCTTCCCTGGCAGCCCGGACTGGGTCAGATTACCCTGAACCACGTGCCTCTCTCAGAGCTCTGTGTCTGCCCCACTGAGCTGGGAGCACAGCATGGATGCAGAGGCCTTCCTTTGCTTCCTTTAGTGTCTGCTGCCCAAAGAGTGCTAGCATTGAGTAAACCAGGTGAATGAGTTATACTGTCAGATACGAATGTTTGTCATCAGCTTTGCTGAGGTATTATTTACACATACAAATGTGTAACTACAATCAAGATAAAATTATTTTGATTACTCTAAAAGTTCCCTGTGTGCCCCTTGCAATCTCCCTCCATCCCCAGCTACCATTGTTCTGTTTGTCTGTCTCTATAGTTTTGTCTCTTCTAGAATTTTAGATAAACGGAATCATACAGTATGTAGTCTTTTGTGTCTGTCTTATTTAGCAGAATGCTTTTGAGATGCATCCATATTATTGCATGTGTCAGCAGTTCCAGGTATATATTTAAAACCACTTTAAATATTTATTTTGGAAACAGTCCAGAAATAAATACTTAGCCCCACTCAGGTTTAGACTTGGTTCATAAGTTAGAGCAGCGGTTTCCAAGGATCCTCCCCAGGATCCTTTCAGAGTGTCCACAAGGTCGAAATGATTTTCATAATAACCCAAAGATATTATTTGCCTTTTTTACTCATTGTCTCAGAGTTTTCCAGATGCTGCCTGACGTGTGGTATTGCAACAGATTGGATGCAGAAAGATAGGAGAATCCATCTGTCTTTTATTAAGCTATCTGGCTTAAAGAAATTTGTAAAAATGTTAATGCCGCTCTCCTCACTAAAAGTTTTTGTGTTGGAAAATATAATCACTTTTTAAAAAACAAATGTTAATTATATTAACATTTAATGGCTTTCTTGTTATTAGATGCATGAATAAATATTTTTAAATTGTATTTTAACTTCTCACATGATAAATAGTCATAAATATAAACCGTGTAAACAGAAGCTCTTTGGGGGCTTCAGTTTTCTAGTTATAGAGAAACCCTTAGTCCAAGGAGTTTAGAATCTCTGGACTAGGGACATTTTTGAAAAGGCATCAGGAATAGGATAAGGAAGTCTTGGAGCTGCGTGGGCTTAGAAGAGGATCTGGAGACCTGGCCTACGTTGCCTGGAGAAGGGGCCTCCATCCGGTGGTGCCAGATGGAATGTGGGCTGGAATGCAAGGACAGGCAGTGTCAGCTACAGTCTCACTGTCAGCCCCCTGCTCGCTCCCCAGACCTGGTTGGGCAGGTTCTGTTGATGTTTCAGCTTCCTACAAGGAGCCAGCGGGCAGCCCATGCCTGTGGCTGGCTTGCAGGACAGCGATCACGCGGCCTAGAGCCAGCCACTTTCCCCAGATGAAGCTGCTGCTACGATCTGACTTCAGGTCGGGCATTTGCTGGGGAGCTGACTGATGTCTGTGCTGTGTTCTGATTCCAAGGCAAGCACAGGAAATCATCAAGATGGTCCGTTGGCTTTCAGGAGAAACTATGTACCCTCCCCCTTCCCGCGCAATAGAGTTCTAAGCTCAGATTGAAAGACTGTCTAAAATAATTATTTTAACAAAAGCAGGTGGGAGGCTAGTCTTATTACTGGCACAGTTATTGTGGGGAAAGTGACATGTAGATTTTGGTTAGTGATTTTGATAATGCTGTTAATAAACGGGAGCAAAATTGCACCTCCAGTCTTTGACCTGTTAATTGCTCTTCTCTTGCAGGCGAAAGGGCCTGTGGTTCCGACTGAGGAAGATACTTCTCTGTGTTCTGGGGTTGTATGTTGCCATTCCATTTCTCATCAAACTATGTCCTGGGATACAGGCCAAACTGATTTTCTTGAATTTTGGTAAGTACCACGTGCCCATTTTGCCTTGAATTTTAGTAAGAATTCATTTGCATGATGATTTATATATTTTTATATCTACCACTCAGATCAAGAAATAGAACATTTCTATTACCCAGAAAGTTCCCAGTGCCCCTTCCCAGTTACAGGCTGCTGCAATGACTGCGTTGTTCTCCAGGGCTAACAGTTGTGTGCACAGGTAACCCCTGCTTGGCTGGGGGTCCTGCTTTAGTGGCAGTGGGTAAGGATGTTAATGGTGTTGTGTTGGAGGTGCTCTGCCCTTGTGCCATCTAGGAGGCTCACTGTACTTGGAAAAGATAACCACTAAAAGGTGACCACCTTAAACAAAAATAATTAGGACCTTTTTCTTTAAAAATAAAAAAAAATCAGCCTGACATGCTTTGGTTTCTATGGAATTATATGCTCCCTCTATAGGTGTTGTAGTCTCCCTGAGTTAACTTAGACCTTGTGTGTTCCAAAGGTGTTTTTTTTTTCATGCTGTGTATTTACTTTTGTGCAAGTAGGAGGAGGAAGGTCCAGAAGTCTCAAGCTTAGGAAATAGAAGGCAGAGGGCTCCCAGGTACATAATTGCTGGGAATAATCCTCTTAAGGAGCATCATTTTACACCTACAAGATGAGGCTAGGAGGGAAGAGGCTGGGTCTGCGAGTGTTAGGGTTTGAAGGTAGAACGTGGTGCTTGGCGCACAGCAGGTACTCCATAAGCAATGGCCTTCAGCTTGAGAGTGCAGGTATGCGTAGCATCTGAACCAGTCGAGGTGGGCTCTGTGCATGCTCTTAGCTGTTGGTTTGCAAAGAGTAGGTTTGGACCTTGTGTATTTGGGAGGAGAGGTTTGAAAGTTAGGGCTGTTGCCGTGAGAAGAGGCAGCAGGGTTGCTGGTAGAGAAGGAAGGAGGAGGAAGAGCATGAAGATGAGGGGGAGGACAGACAGGAGGTGTTGAGATGGCTCACGTGTGACTGTGGCCTGGGACAAGCAGGGGGTGGCACTGGGGCCAGGCATGTCAGGGCTACAGAACCCTCTTCTGTAGTAACGCAGTGCTCCAGGCTCTGTAGGTGCCTGGGCATACGGGTTCGGGTTTATGAAGTCTACAGTGGACTTAATCACAGAAACTTAGAAGTCACTGGCTAAAAAGAGCATTTCTGCTCTCAAGAGAAACAGTAAGGAGGAGGAAGAGAAATAGTAAGGTCAGTGTTCACTACTTTGTAAATCTAAAGTAAGTTTTTTTAATTTGGTGTCTTAAAATAAGTATAAAATACTTACAGTATACCAAGAGGCATTTGATTTTTCTGACAGAAATGTAGCTGAACTTTGAGGAATTTATCCTCTCTATGTTTTTGCCGGTGTGAGAGGCACAAACTTAAAAGGAGCTAACAACATACTAAAATAAAGGGAGTTTTGATTTTCTGACTTTAACCCTTAAATGTCCATAGTCGGTCCAGCACAGAAGAGAGTTTGTGTTTACATACAAACACGAGGCTACTGGGTTGCAGATACCCTGATGGCAGACTTTAGGATGGACTCTAAATGGCTTTTCCTACTCTATAGGCCTCTGGGTGCCTTGAGCAGGTGCCTTTGCCACACGGTGGGATCCCAGGAAATATTTGAATTGACTTGCTTTTCTTCAGATCAATTATTTGGGCTACTTTAAACATAGCCCACAAATGTTGCTCGGTTTCCTAATGAAATGGTAGGATGTTCCACAGGAGCAAAACTTGGGTTCTCCTAGTCCACCTCTACAAGGAGATGCCAGTCGCTTACCCTTTCCTTCCCCATGTCCACTGTGTGGCAGTGGGGTCGCCTCCTGCAGGGGTTATAAAGGAGATTGGTTAGCTGTCTGTGCTGCCTCCCCTGTGGGGGAATGGGGGTCCCCAGGGCTGGCCTGCAGTGGTTTGGCAGTTTCAGTCCATGGTGCTGGAGGGCCAGTGTGTTGGGGTAGCACCTCCATTTTTGTCTCCTCAAAATGTGAATCATGATCCTGTGAATTCCATTTGGACTCTAAAGGAAGTCTAAACAGTCTTTTGGGTCTCAGAACATAATCACAGAATATATTCTTAAGTTCACACTAAATCTATCTGAAATCACATTCATAAATCAGATAAATTATAGAAAAAACATAGCCCCATGATTTAAGTCATTATTCTACTTTAAATATATTTTCATAAGCAAAAACTACATGAGCATTCCAAAAACAAAAGATTAACTGAAAAGCCCTGAAAGGCAGTGAAGAAGAAAATGAAAATCATTCTGAGGAAATTGTTAATGTTGTTGCTTATCTGTCTGTTTCCTGTTGGTCTCTTTTGTCTGAGTCTCTACACATAAACATGAGTATGTGTGCTTTTCACTACTTAGGTTCAAAAGTCTGATTCCAGTGTCAGTGATGTTGGGTGATACCCAGTATTTTGTGGTCTTGAAGTCTAGATGACTAGATTGAAGTATAGTTGGCATACAGTAGGATGCTAATTTCAGGGGTACAACACAGAGGTTTGACAATTGTATGCATTACTCAGCGATCGTCACAGTAAGCGTAGTCACCATCTGTCAGCATACTGACTTACTACAGTAGTGTTGACTGTATTCCCTATGTTGTATGTCTCATCCCCATGTGTGTATTTAACTGGAAACTCGTACCTTTTCACCTCCTTCCCCTATTTTGCCCTTCTCCCCACCTCCTCCCCCTCTGGCAACCACCAATTTGTTCTCTGTATTTGTGGGTCTGTTTCAGTTTGCTTGTTCCTTTGTTTTGTTTTTTAGATGCCACATGTAAGTGAAATCCTACAGTATTTGTCTTTCTCTGACTTATTTCACTTAGCATAATGCCCTCTGGGTCTACCCATGTTGTCCCAAATGGCAAGATCTCATCCTTTTTTATGCTGAGTAATGAAGCCTAGATATCTTCTCTGCAGTTCTTTGCCCTCAGATCTAGAACCGTCTCTTGGTGGGAAGGAATGTTTTGGTTCAGAGGCCTGCACAGAACTGCTCCTCTCTGCACATTACCTTGGGCCTTTTTTGGGAAATAGGTTAGATATATGAATTATGTATTTGTTTTTAAAGCAGGCCAGCCAGCCCGCTTCAACATTCTCCAGGATAATAATCCTTATGCTTCCTCTTTCTCTTTCCTCTTAGCAGTCCCTTTTAGCCCTTGATAGCTTTCTTTCCTTTTAAAATTTTTTTGAGTAGTTGACACATAATATTACATTAGTTTCAGGTGTACAACATAGTGATTAGGCTATGCTCACCATGAGTGTAGCCACCATCTGTTACCATAAATGTGATTACAGTATCATTGGCTATATTCCTCATGCCATGCCTTTCATCCCTGTGACTTACTCATTCCAGACCTAGACGTCTGTACCTCCCACTTCTTTTCCCCTATTTTGCTCATCCCCCCATGCCTCTCCCCTCTGGCAATTATCAGTTTGTTCTCCGTGTTTACAAACAGATCAGGTCTGAGTCTGCTTTTTGTTTATTCATTTGTTTTTGTTTTTGTTTTAGATTCCACATATGAGTGAAATCATACAGTATTTGTCTTTCTCTGCCTGACTTATTTCACTTAGCATTATACCCTCTAGGTCCATCCATGTTGTCACAAATGGCAAGATATTGTCCTTTTTTATGGCTGTGTAATAGTCTAGTGTGTGTCGGGGGGGTTATTACATTGTCCTTATCCATTCATCTATTCATGGACACTTGGGTTTCTCCCATATCTTGGCTATTGTAAGTAATGCTGCAGTAAACATGGGGATGCATGTATCCTTTCAAATTAGTGTTTCCATTTTCTTTGGGTAGTAGTGGAATTATTGTATCATATGGTATTTCTATTTTTAATTTTTTGAGGAACCTCCCTACTATATTCCTTTCTTATCCCCTTTCTTTTATGGAAACCCCTACAGCCCCCATCACAGTGTTAGAATTTGATAGAACCCAGAGAGCCCTCTGCCCTCCCTTGTTGGCACTACACCTCTTCCAGTGCATCAGTGACTGGGATGAGAGGTAGCCCCGATATTTAAAATCCTCAGGCAGTCAAAAGTGTCCATTATGGCTAAGTAGCTGTAGTCTCTCACCCTATCATGTATTTTGCAGGTGGACTAAAGACGGGATGATAGAATAGGTTGTTTTTCATTCAGTCGTGTCCTCACTGGTTATTCACTGAACACCGCTTGTGCAGGATCCTCTCTAAATCATGCCCATTGGTATGTGGTTGCCAATAAATGACAGTGCAGCCAGAGGGTGAATAATGAAAAATGGGAAGGAAGGGAAGCCAGAGGTGGGGTTGAAGCAGCTGGATGTGTCTTGCAAGCCTGTGGACACAGCATGTGTGTATTTGGTTCCCGGGTTGTGCACTTGAGCTGTATGTGAGGCCGAACTTGTATAGCTAGCAGTGAGGGGCTGGGTCACTGTCCCAGACTCCTCACTCCTGCCCCTGCCATGGGCCCTGTGGGCCCTGTGCTGTGTCCCTCCTCCAACCCTGTGAATGAAGCAGGGCCCCAAGGGTCATGGGGCCAAGGGATAACACAGGAGGTCAGAGGTCCCTGGTACCCAGCTGTTCCTGGCCAGCAGGAGTGAGGTGTGTTCTGGCCTGGGCATAGCCTGCCACCCTCCTCTTGCACCCCTTGACCCTGTCCCTTTGTGGCATTTTGCTTACTCAGACCAGTAGTTACCAGTGGTTCCTTTGGCCACACCTCTCTGGAGCTGTCTGACCCCCTGGACTGACCATGGACCTCCACTCTCCGGAGGAGCCCCATGGGAAGAGAGGCACATGGGTGGCATCTGCTGGACTCAGCGCTTTCACTGCCTTCTTTTTCACGGTTATTTCTAAAACAGAAATAAAAGTGGACTGGAAGACAAGTTTTGTGGAATGAGGTCCTCCTGGAGGAGAATCTGGCTTCTCAGTTTCTAAATTTCTCAGGCCTGGAAGCTTTCGGGATTAGCTGCTAATCCTCATTAAACAGTTTTCACAGGTAGGGAGTTCCCTTGGAGCTGTGGGGTTGTGTGGAAGTAGCTTAACTACCTTCTTCCCCAATCCAGAACCCACTGAGGCCTGAGAGCTGAGCCAGTGGAAGCCAAGTGCCCTCAGCCCTTGATGACACCCACTTTTTGTTTGGCATGGGGGCTGGGGGTGGGTAATTCCAGTCTCAGGAGCAAAATTAAGGGAATCTGGGTGTGGGGTTGAACAGTGGATACGGGGTTTGGGGTTTTCAGAGTTTTTTTTTTTTTTGAACGATTTTATCCATTTATTTGACAGAGAGAGGGAACACAAGCAGGGGGAGTGGGAGAGGGAGAAGCAGGCTTCCCGCGGAGCAGGGAGCCTGATGCGGGGCTCAATCCCAGGACCCCAGGATCATGACCTGAGCTGAAGGCAGACACTTAACGACTGAGCCACCCAGGTGCCCCGGTTTTCAGAGCTTTATTGAAGTCATTTCACTTCACAGTTGTGAGATGATGAACGGGCACATGAAGCTGCAGCTGTCAGCTCCCACAGCATGGAACATTGTCCCAGAATGGAGATTGCAGGAGTAGGTACCTGCGTCTGAAACAGCACGGGAAACAGGCCCTTGCCAGCCTTCTGTCTGGTCAGGAGCCTTCTCTGAGTCCCGTTGCCAGAGTAAAATATGACCTCCGTAGCATGGCTACTTTGGTCCCCGGGGGCAGATGTAAGAAATACCACAAACTGGGTGGCTTAAAACAACAGAAATTTATTCTCTCTCACTTCTAGAGCCTGGAAGCCTGAAATCAAGGTGTCAGCAGGGCCACGCTCTCTGAGACTCTGGGCACAGTCCTTCCTGGCCTCCTCCAGGCCTCTGGTGGAGGCCAAGAGTCTGTGGTGTCCCTCGACCTGTAGCTGCACCACTCCAGCCTCTGCCTCTGTCGTCACGCAGCTGCCTCCTCCCAGTGTCTTTCCACTGTCTTCCGCTGTCCTTGTCTGTGTCTGTGTCCCAGTTTTCCCTTTTGATAGTGACACCAGGTCTACTGGATTGAAGTCCACCTTATGACCTTGGTTTAGCTTGATTGTCTCTGTAAAGACCCTATTTCCAAATAAGGTCACATTCTGATGGGCTGGGGGTTGGGACTTCAGTGTATTCTGAAAAGGACCTGAGGGCCAGTTCGTATCAGAGCCATTGACCTTTCTTCCTTCCTGTCTGATGAGTCAAGAGTGCAGGCTGTGGAGTGGCTGCTAGGTGCTGCCAGGTCTGTGCCGTGGGAGCTGGTGACCTAACAAGAGCTCTGAGGTGGAAGAGCTGGTGTGCACATCGCAGGAGGCGCCGCAGGAAGGCGCACGCGGCACGGGGCCGGCATGACAGGAGCACCAGGACATGTGATGCCACCTCCTTTGATGGCCCTTTTTCTTTTGAGAGAAAGTCATAATTAAAGTTTAAAAAATTTAGCCTTCTCCTTGGTGAAGAGGTGTATTAAGAAGCTGAAGGTACAAGTGGCAGCCCTCATGGGAGGATTTATCTCCTTGCATGGTCTGAAATGCTCAGGGAATTTCTGGGGAAGTGTGCCTCCTCATGTCCTCATGAGTGGGTATTTCATTTCTTCAGCAAATGCGTGGTGGAGCTGCAGTGGGCATTGGAGGAGTGAGAGCTAAATGTGCAGGTATGTGGTGGGAGAGTACTCAGAGGTCAGCAAGTGCAAAGGTTGTGGCTCAGGAACAGGATGGTAGTGCGAGATGAGCACGTTTGGCTTGGTGCCATGTGGGTATGTGCAGTTATGTAATGAGACTACTCTCTTCACCAAAGAAAACTGTATAGAGGTGTGTGACTCTTTTATATAAGGTGGGATTGGCTAGAGGCCAGGACCATCCTGCTGTTTGTCCTTATGCCCTTTGGGAGTTGCCATTTGATAAAGTGAGTAAATCTCACCTCATGGTTTTGTTTTTTTTGTTTTTTGTTTTTTGTTTTTAAGTTTTTCAGTCTTTGGGGCACCTGGGTGGTTCAGTCAGTTAAGCGTCTGACTCTTGATTTCAGCTCAGGTCATGATCTCAGGGACATGAGATTGAGACCTGTGCTGGGCTCCACGCTGGGCTTGGAGCCTGCTTAAGATTCTCTCTCTCCCTCTCCTACTCCCCTACACCCTGCTCGCATGCTCTCTCAAAAAAAAAAAAATTAAGTTTTTCAATTTTTGACTATAGCCTTAAAAATTGTGTTCACCACAAGCAGTAAAAGCACAACAGTATATAAAGGAAAAATTAAATATCCCCACCTGCCCAGGCATGCATGCGTGCATGTGTGTCGCACACACACACTTTGGTAACAGCCTGACCTGTGTCTTCCTTTATTTCTTTCCGAGTCCCATGTGGATTGTGATGTTGAATACATTTGCTTGCTTTTACAGTAACATTGTGGGACTGTGCAGCATATCTGGTCATCTCACTCCTTCTCTGCTCTCCTACCTATAGTTCGTGGACGTTCCCCCATGTCATTGGGTCTTAGTTGGTCTCCAGCTAATGGCCCCTGGATTTTCCATAGTGTGGGCGCATTACAGAATTCTGCTCTGTTGGCAGGTGACCTGTTAAATGTAGGGCACCTGTTGTACAGTTCCATTTGGCGTCACTTAACTCCAGATGGGCTCTGTGGATTCCCTGCACCCGAACCTCATCTTCTGCTGTCATGTCTGCATGAAGTGACAGCACTAGAAACTTCAGGACCCCACTTAACTGACTCACACCTACATTCACTTGGTCACCAAGTCTGGTGGCCTTGGCTCCAGAACACACCACCCATTTGTCACCTTTCCCCTTGTTCCTCCCACCACCACCCAGGTTCCAGCCTTCACTTGTGGCTTAGCCAGGCTTGGCTGGCCTCCCCATCTCCAGCCTCTCTCGTGGCCGGCATGTCCCTCAGGCTCCTCAGGCCCCTTTCGTTCCCTCACTTGTGACTTCTCACCTTGAACAACCGTCAGGGGGTCCATCTGTTCTCGGACTCATCCTTGCTAGAGGATGTGCAGGCGTGCCCACAGCGTTCCAGCGCTTGCTCACCCAGCCCTGCACCTGAGGCCAAGGGCCCTGTGTACCTGGCAGTCTTGGGTTGGAAAAGACTTGGCACTTCCTGAGAGCTTCACCTCTGCTCTGTGCGTGTACACATGTATGTCCATCTGCCCCCACTAATCCTGGTTTCCATATCTTTATCCCCCACAGTGAGGGTTCCCTATTTCATTGACTTGAAAAAACCGCAGGATCAAGGTTTGAATCACACATGTAATTACTACCTCCAGCCAGAGGAAGACGTGACCATTGGAGTCTGGTGAGTGACCAGCGGCGTGGCCAGTGTTGTCCAAGATGATCGCCTGTCTGTTTTTATCCTCCCCCTTTCCGTTTCCAAAGCAGATATCTTGGCTAAATTTGATCCTAATGGAGCATGATGAGATGGCATCAGATCTGTTCTGAGGTTTTCAAACACCGAAGGCTTTGTGAACCAGGCTGTTTGTGGAAGAGAGCCTTATTTCCAGAGGGAAAAAAAGAGTATGAGCACAGAATCACGAGCACAGATTTGAGATACACTCTTTCTTAGAGAAGGGAACTTGAAAACAGCTGGATTTCTTCCACGTGCAGTGCTTACAGCCACTGATAATGGTGGTGTTTGCTCTCTTCTTGTATTGACTTTTTTGAGCCAAAATTTAAATGGGACTTAAGCTCTGTGACTTCTTTCTGTCTTCTTGGAATATGTTTTCCTGCTTTTCCCTATGGATAAGTGGGTGTTTCTGAACAACTAAATTAAAATTGACCAACTTTTCTGTGGCACTTTCTTTCTTCTCTCTGAAGCAGCTTGGCATCACTGCCCCTTTATGTAGCTGGGTTTCTCTTTCAGCAGCCATGACATCCTCTCTGCCCTTGCAGAAAACTGCTGTGTACGTGAGATGCTTCTAAACAAAATGCTGTGGGTGGCTTCCCAGTGTGGGCTGTGAGGAAGTTCAGCCATATCTAATGGTCTTGGGTAGAGAACATAAAATGGGAAGGGAGATTATTGTTCTAGGAGTTAATGCTGGGACTAGGCTTTTGTTATTTCTGGTTTAATTTAATCTTATATTTACTGACCAGTGTGTGTGCATGGGACACTTTGCTCTTGTGTCCTCAGTCAGAAGGTTGATGTGTTTTGCTCAGAGCTATCTGTTAGGAATTGGTCAGCCCTCCTGCTGGTTAGTGTGGTCTGTGCTTTGAGACATGGACAGGGGTTTGTTAGTAGGGACCTCTTCCTTGGGTAGTGGTTAGGGCAGTCTATTGCAGGAGGGATGTTTGTGCTGCTGATACTTAGGCTGAAAGCTCCCACAGCAGTTACCCAAGAAGGTTGTCCTGAGTGACAGCAATGGCGAGACTCAAATTAGTGACGGCCAGGCTGTGTGCTGCTGGGCCCCGGCTGGCCTGCCCAGGTCTGTGCCCTGTACTGTCATGAGGATGCTGTGGGCCCTCGGGCAGCAGTAGGCCTTATTCTTAGCTGCCTGTTTGTGGGCACAAGCTCTCCCTCTGGCAGGGGACAGGAGAGCCCTGGGAATAGGGTCCCTCTCCTCTGGGTGGGAGCTTCCCGGGCCTTTGTGAAGAGCACCAGGCTTGGGGTAAGCTGGCTCCTGGAAGTACAGCAGTGTCCAGGACTTTTAAAATGTGCCTTTTGGTCCCATGGGTTTATAATTGCCATAGAGTGATCATTATGGTCAGAATCAGAACCATCCAAAATGCTGTCCTCTGGAATGGGTCAAAGAAACGTTAGAAGTGAAATGCTAAGGGGCACCTGGGTGGCTCAGTTGGTAAGCGTCTGACTCTTGATTTCGGCTCAGGTCACGATCTCAGGGTTGTGAGATTGAGCCCCACGTCATGCCCCACACTGGGCCTGGAATCTGCTTAAGATTCTCTCTCTGCCCCTCCCTCCTCTGCCCTCTAAAAAGAAAATGAAGAAGTAAAATGCTGAAACTTAAGTAGAAAATTTAAAAATGGCCATTTAATATTTGTAAGCATTCTTGCTAATAAATGTGAATGTGTTTTACAGAAAAACCTATTCTTTCGGACTCTCTGCAGCAATTAACAGTATTTGATGTGGATTGACTTCAGATTAACTAGAGCATCTCCCTGAGGGAGAGTTCTGGCCAGAGAGACTGAGTGCACCTGCCCGGTCAAGTGTGGGATGAGCCGGGCTGACACCAGTCCATCCATGTAGCATGTTGGCTTGCAGCATCTCCTCCTACAGAGATGGGTCTGCTCCCAGATGCCTTTTAAGCAGGCTCTGGAATCTGCTGTACATTAGAAATGGTGCTTTAAGGATGTCCAGCTTCTAGTCCAGCTCATAAAGATCAGTGTCGCTGAATTACCACCTATGACAGCATGAACTATCTTAGGTCCGTTGTGAATTAAATTGTGTACAGCTTAGACTAGATAGTCCAAGATGGTGGAGGACTTAGTTTCATCTGGTCCCAGGAATTCAGCTAGATAGCTCTCAAATCATTCTGAACACCAGCGAACTCAACTGGAAATGTAAGAAAAGAATAGCTTCAACTCTACAAATAGAAAAGCGACCACTTTCTGCAAGAGTAAGAGGTGCGGAGAAGTGGATCCCAGGCAATATATGGGAAGATAAACCGCGGGGGGCGGGAGCCTCTATAAGCCGACTACTGGAAAGTGATAGAGCCGCGGAGCACAAAACCGGAAATTTTAGAAGTCTGCTCTGCTGAGTGATGTCCCTGCCTGAAAGATGCTCAGGTGGCGAAATCCTAGGTGGAACGGTGTGGTCTCAGGACCCTTGGGGTCACAGGAAGACCGGGGGTGCCTGAGTGCAGCAGAGCTCCCAGGTATCAGAGCGGGGAAGCCAGCTGCAATCAATGAACCCAGGAGTGGGCTCTCAGCTCGGGGTTGCCATATACCGTGAACTGTGGCATGGTTGGGTGACTGCTCTCCAAGCAGGTTCCCAGCAAGCGGCAGAGCCGTAGGGAGACCGCCTTTCTCCCGGGAGAGGAGAAGCACTGGTATGCACTGCAGGAATCTGCTGGGTTTGGAGACTCCAAACAGGGTCGTATGCCTGAGATAGAAACACTCGGTGACAGGCTAGGTGAGCACAGAATGTGAACTGAGACCCCGGAGACAGGAGTGATTGACTGCTTTTCCCTGAGGGTGCACTGAGGAGTGGGGCCCTGCCTCCCGGAGACTGGGAGGCTACCATTTTCATTTTCATTCTCATTCTCTAAAGCTGCGCAGAAAGCCTCAGGGAACAAAAGCCACAGCGAGCAAGCAATCTGGAGCAGATTACTTAGCCTGGCCCTCTGGCAAGGGCAGTGCAATTCTGCCGAGGGGCAAAGACACCTGAGAATCAGCACAACAGGCCCCTCCCCCCAGAAAACCAGCAAGAACATCCAGCTAAGACCCAAGTTTACCGATCACACAGAACTGCAAAACTCCAGTGCTAGTGGAAAATAGTATATAGAACATGATTTTTGTCCCATGATTCTTTAGTCTTTGAATTTTATTTTTTTCTCTTTCCTTTTCAACCAGTTTTTTATTTTATCAACTCTTCTTTTTAAATCTTTTTTAATTTTCATTTTTACAGTTACATTCTGTCCTTTCATTATATTTACTTTTATTTTTGAATATATATGTTTTTCTTTCTTTACAATTTTGAGATGCAGTTTTTGTTAAAGGCTTTTTAAATTTTCATCTTTATAGTTATGTTCTATCCTTTCATTCTATTTAATTTTATTTTTGTATGTATATAAGTTTTTCTTCCTTTACAGTTTTGGGATCTAGTTTTCTAATAAACAGACCAAAATACAGAATCCACTATATTGCTCTTTTCTGATCATGTCTGATTATAGTCTCTCTCTCTCTATTTTATTTTTTTTTTCAGTTTTGGGTCTTTTCTGATTTGTAGTGTATATTTCTCTGGGGTCGTTGTTGCCATTTTAGTATTTTGTTCTCTTGTCCATCTATTCTTCTCTTGACAGAATGACAAGACGAAAAACTCACCTCAAAAAAAAAAGAACAAGAAGCAGTACTGACTGCCAGGGACCTAATCAGTATTAAGTAAGGTGTCGGAACTAGAGTTCAGAATGACGATTATAAAGATACTAGCTGGAGTTGAGAAAAGCAAAGAAGATTACAGAATCCCTTTCTGGAGAAATAAAAAAAATGAAATCTAACCAAGTTGAAATCAAAAAGGATATGAATGAGATGCAATAAAAAATGGAAGCTCTAATTGCTAGGATAAATGAGGTAGAAGAGAGAAATAGTGATATAGAAGACCAAATGAGAAAAAGAGAGATAAACAACTACTGGATCACGAGGGCATAATTCGAGAGATAAGTGATACCATAAGATGAAACAATATTAGAATAATTGAGATCCCAGAAGAAGAGGAAAGAGAGAGAGGGGCAGAAGGTATATTGGAGCAAATTATAGCAGAGAACTTCCCTAATGTGGGGAAGGAAATGGGCATCCAAGTCCAGGAGGCACAGAGAACACCCCTCAAAATCAATAAAAATAGGTCAACACCCCGACATATAATAGTGTAACTTGCAAATCTCAAAGACAAAGAGAGGGCGCCTGGGTGGCTCAGTTGTTGAGCGTCTGCCTTCAGCTCAGGTCATGATCCCGGGGTCCAGGGATCGAGACCCGCATCGGGCTCCCGGCTCAGTGGGAAGCCTGCTTCTCCCTCTCCCACTCCCCCTGCTTGTGTTCTCTCTCTCTGTCAAATAAATAAAATCTTAAAAAAAAAAGAAAAAGAAAATCCTGAGGGCAGCTCAGGACAAGAGGTCCATAACCTACAAGGGTAGAAACATTAGATTAGCAGCAGACCTATCCACAGAGACCTGGCAGGCCAGAAAGGACTGACATGATATATTCAGGGTGCTAAATGAGAAAAATAATGGAGCCAAGAATACTTTATCCAACTAGGCTGTCATTCAAAATAGAAATAGAGAAAAAGCTTCCAGGACAAACAAACAGAAACTGAAAGGATTTGTGATCACTAAACCAGCCCTGCAAGAAATATTAAAAGGGATTCTTGGGCAGCTGGGAGGCTCAGTTGGTTAAGCAACTGCCTTCGGCTTAGGTCATGATCCCGGAGTCCTGGGATCGAGTCCCACATCAGGCTCCCGGCTCAGCGGGGAGCCTGCTTCTCCCTCTGACCCTCTCCCCTCTCATGCTGTTTCTCTGTCTCTCTCTTTCTCTCAAATAAATAAATAAAATCTTAAAAAAAAAAAAAAGGGATTCTTTAAGTGAAGAGAGAGCCCAAAAGTAACCAGAAAGGAACAGAGACAATGTACAGAAACAGTGACTTTACAGGTAATAAAAAGGCCCTAAATTCATATCTTTCAATAGTTACTCTAAATGCCCAAATCAAAAGACATAGGGTATCAGACTGGATAAAAAAACAAGACCCATCGATATGCTGCCTGCAAGAGACTCGCTTTAGACCCAAAGACACCTCCAGATTGAAAGTGAGGGGGTGGAAAACCATTTATCATGCTAATGGACATCAAAAGAAAGCTGGGGTAGCAATCCTTATATCAGACAAATTAGATTTTAAGCCAAAGACTGTAATAAAAGATGAGGAAGCACACTATATCATCATTAAAGGTTCTATTCGACGAGAAGATCTAACAATTGTAAACATTTATACCCCTAACATGGGAGCAGCCAATTACATAAACCAGTTAATAATAAAATTAAACAACACGTCGATAATAATATAATAGTAAGGGACTTTATTATTTTTTTAAAAAGATTTTATTTATTTGACAGAGAGAGCACAAGGGTGGGGAGCAGGCTCCCTACTGAGCAAGGAGCCTGATGCAGGGCTTGATCCCAGGTCCCAGGTCCCTGGGATCATGACCTGAGCTGAAGGCAGATGCTAATTGACTGAGCTACCCAGGTGCCCCAATAGTAGGGGACACCCCACTCACTGCAATGGATAGATCATCTAAGTAGAAGATCAACAAGGAAACAAGGGCTTTGAATGACACACTGGACTGTACTTCATGGATATATTCAGAGCATTCATCCTAAAGCAAAAGAATACACATTCTTCTCAAGTGCACGTGGAACATTCTCCACAATAGATCACATACTGGGTCACAAATCAGGTCTCAACCAGTACCAGAAGATTGAGATTATTCCATGCATATCTTCGGACCATAATGCTTTGAACCTGGAACTAAATCACACGAGGAAATTTGAAAAAAAACTCACATACATGGAGTCTAAAGAGCATCCTACTAAGGAATGAATGGGTCAACCAGGAAACTAAAGAAGAATTTAAAAATTCATGGAAACTAATGAAACTTAAAACACAACTGTTCCAAACCTTTGGGATGCAGCAAAGGTGGTCCTAAGAGGGAAGTATATAGCAATACAAACCTTTCTCAAGAAACAAGATAGGTCTCAAATATACAACCTAACCATTACACCTAAAGGAGCTGGGGGAAAAAGCCCAGCAAATAAAGCCTAAATCCAATAGAAGGGAAATAATAAAGATTAGGCCAGAAATCAATGAAATAGAAACCAAAAGAACAGTAGAACAGATCAACAAAACTGGGAGCTGGTTCTTTGAAAGAATTTTAAGATTGATAAACCCCTGGCCAGACTTACCAAAAGAAAAGAGAAAGGACCCAAATAAATAAAATCATGAATGAAAGAAGAGAGATCACAACCAGTACCAAAGAAATATAAACAATTATAAGAACATATTATCAGCAAATATATGCCAGCAGATTAGGCAATCTGGAAGAAATGGATGCATTCCTAGAGACGTATAAACTACCAAAACCGAAACAGGAAGAAATAGAAAACCCAAACAGATCCATAACCAGCTAGGAAATTGAAGCAGTAAATAAAAATCTCCCAAGAAAACAAGAGTCCAGGGCCAGATGGTTTCCCAGGGGACTTCTGCCAAACATTTAAAGAATGAATACCTATTCTTCTGAAGATGTTTCAAAAAACATAAATGGAAGGAAAACTTCCAAACTCAAGAAGCCAGCATTTCCTTGATCCCAAAACCAGACAAAGACCCCACCAAAAAGGAAAATTACAGACCAATATCCCTGATGAACATGGATGCAGAAATTCTCACCAAGATACTAGCCAATAGAATCCAACAGTACAGTAAGAGGTTTATTCACCACGACCAAGTGGGATTTATTCCTCGGCTGCAAGGATAGTTCAGCATCCACAAATCAATCTGTGATAGACTACATAAGTCAAAGAAAGGCAAGAACCACATGATACTCTCAATTGATGCAGAGAACGCATTTGACAAAATACAGCATACTTTGTTGATTAAAGCTCTCCATAGTGTAGGGATAGAGGGTACATACCTCAATATCGTAAAAGCCATCTGTGTAAAGCACACAGTGAATATCATTCTCAATGAGGAAAAACTGAGAGCTTTTCCCCTAAGATCAGGAACACGACAGGGATGCCTACTCTCACCACTACTATTCAACATAGTACTAGAAGTCCTAGCAACAGCAATCAGACAACAAAAAGAAATGAAAGGCATCTGTGTAATCAGCAAAAGGAAGTTAAACTCTTTCTCTTCACAGATGACATGATACTTTATATGGAAAACCCAAAAGACTCCAGCCCAAAATTACTAGAACTCATACAGGAATTCAGTAAAGTGGCAGGATATAAAATCAATTCACAGAAATCAGTTGTGTTTCTATACACTAACAATGAGACAGAAGAAAGAGAAATTAAGGAATTGATCCTATTTACAAAAGCACCAAAAACCATAAGATACCTAGGAATAAACCTAACCACACAGGTATAGGATATATACTCTAGAAACCACAGAACACTTAAGAAATTGAGGAAGACACAAAGAGATGGAAAAACATTCCATGCTCATGGATTGGAAGAATAAACATTGTGAAAATGTCTATGCTGCCCAGAGGAATCTACACATTCAGCGCAATCCTTATCAAAATACCATCGCCGTTTTTGCAGAGCTGGAACAAACAATCCTAAAATTTGTATGGAACGAGAAAAGACCCTGAATCACCAGGGGGATGTTGGAAGAAAACCAAAGCTGGGGGCATCACAATATCTGACTTCAAGCTGTATTACAAAGCTGTGATCATCAAGACAGCATGATACTGGCACAAAAACAGACACATAGATCAATGGAACAGAATAGAGAACCCAGAAATGGACCCTCAACTCTGTGGTCAAGTAATCTTCGACAAAGCAGGAAAGCATATCCAATGGAACAAAGACAGTCTCTTCCACAAATGGTGTTGGGAAAATTGGATAGCCACATGCAGGAGAATGAAACTGGACCTCTTTCTTACACCATACACAAAGATAAACATGAAATGGATGAAAGACCTAAATGTGAGACAGGAATCTATCAAAATCATAGAGGAGAACACAAGCAGCAACCTCTTTGACCTTGGCTACAGCAAATTCTTGCTAGTTATGTCTCCGATAGAAAAGGAAACAAAAGCAAAAATGAACTATTAAGACTTAGTCAAGATAAAAAGCTCTGCACAGCAAAGAAAATAGTGAACAAAACTAAAAGGCAACCTACATTGTGGGAGAAGATATTTGCAAATGACATATCAGATAAAAGGCTACTATCCAAGATACATAAAGAACTTATCATCATCACCCAAAAAAACAAATAATCTAGTCAGAAATGGGCAGGAGACATGAACAGACATTTCTTCAAAGAAGACCTACAAATGGCCAACAGACACATGAAGATATGCTTCACATCACTAGGCATCAAGGAAATACACATCAAAACCACAATGAGATACCACCTCACACCAGTCAGAATGGCTAAAAATTAACAAGACTGGAAACAACAAATGTTGGTGAGGGTCCAGAGAAAGGGGAACCCTCCTACATTGTTGGTGGGAATGCAAGCTGGTGCAGCCACTCTGGAGAACAGTAGGGAGGGGTCCTCAAGAAGTTGAAAGTAGAGCTACCCTATGACCCAGCAATTGTACTACTAGGTATTTATCCAAAGGATACAAACAGTGATTTGAAGGGGCACGTGCACCCCAATATTCATAACAGCAATGTCCACAAAAGCCAAACTATGAAAAGAGCCGAGATGCCCTTCAACAGATGAATGGATAAAGAAGATGTGGTCCATATATACAATGGAATATTACTCAGCCATCAGAAAGGATGAATACTTACCATTTACATGGACATGGATGACTGGAGGGTATTATGCTAAGCAAAATAAGTCAATAAGAGAGCAATTATATGATTTCACTCATATGTGGAATTTAGGAAACAAAACAGAAGATCATAGGGGAAGAGAGGAAAAAATAAAACAAGATGAAATAAGAGAGGGAGACAAATCATAAGAGACTTAATCATAGGAAACAAACTAAGGGTTGCTGGAGGGGAAGAAGGTAGGGGGATGGAGTAACTGGGTGATGGCGTTAAGGAGGGCACTTGATGTAATGTAAAAATAAGTAAAAAGTTGCAGCTTAAATATATGGGTGTGTATGAGGGGAAATAATGTTATTTAGCTAGTATGTATTAAGCACTCATTCTGTGCGAGGCCCAGGTGAAGGCCTGGTGAGCGAGCCAGACTAGATCTTACCTTACAGAGTGTACAGTTCACACGGGAGAAACTCCAGCCCCACCCCCAACCCCTGCCCACCTGCTACCAGAGGGAGCTTCTGTGGCCCCGAGGTGCCCAGGTATAAGTAGGAAATCTACCAAGGCTGTCAGAAGCCATCACTCTAGCTTGGAGTTCTGAGTTATTTCTTCTGGTCATGGGGGCAGTTTGCCTCCCCAGCCCCACCCAACCTGCTCTGTGCTCAGTTGTGACTCTGATCCTCTGTCGTTCTGTCAGTAGTCATCCTCATCTGATCATGCCACTCCACTCTACTTCTGTTTCCAGGCACACTGTCCCCGCTGTCTGGTGGAAGGATGCCCAAGGAAAGGACCAGATGTGGTATGAGGACACCTTGGCTTCCAGCCGCCCTATCATCCTGTACCTGCACGGGAATGCAGGCACAAGGTGAGGAAGAGGAGCCTGTGTAGCATGTCCTCCCTGCAATGCTGGCCCGATCGGGTCTACTGACCCCCTGCAGTGAGGGAGTGTACAGGCAGTGGGGCTGTGGGTCATCCCAAGAACACAGGAAAAGGCAGAGTTTATGGGATTTGGGGGAAAGGGGTCAGGGTGAAACTCCCATGAAGCAGTGTTCCCACAGGCTCAGAGCAGAGCTGTATGCAAGGTGGGCCCAGGTGCAGTTTCCTTGGGAAACCACCCCACCCCCCATGTTAAGCAGATGTGGGAAGCTGTGTCCAGACACCCCTTATCTGGGGCTCGCACCTGGGTGGAATGGAGGAGGCTGTGTCTCTGTCACAGTGACCCGGATCCTCGGCCAGAGTGGGGTGTTGCCTTCCTCCTGACGACGTAATTTGAAGGGCAAAGTGAGGGCCAGTGACTTAGGGAATAAGGCTTCTCAGTGAGTAAGGTGCGGTGATTCCTCAGAGGGGTCGCTGTGACACTTCAGGACCGCAGCACCCCTGGGGAATGCTGTCTCCTGTTCACCAGCCGTGTGTGTCAGCCCCGTCTGAGGGTCGCAGGTAGGCATCCCCTTCTGGGGCGGAGGCACACTTCCTGGCAAGGGGCAGTGAGTGCTGAGAAGGAGTCAGAGTGACATCGAAGGAGGGCTGCTGAAAGCAGAGGGAGGCCAGAGGGACCCCAGCTGAGTGCACACAGATAAACTCATCCTCTCAGGCCGCCCCACCATGCTGTCAGGTTAGGTGATGGGTGTGAGTTCTCTCTCTCTCATCTGTAAGCCAGCAATGCCAGTGTGTCCTGCCGGGCTATTGCTGAGGCACTGTCTGTGACAGGCCAAGCCTTTGCTCAAGTTTATCCCAGATGCTTTTCAAGAGTGGCTTTGTGGGCGCCTGGGTAGCCCAGTCGGTCAAGCGTGTACCTTCAGCTCAGGTCATGATCCCAGGATCCTGGGATCGAGTCCCGCATCAAACTCCCTGCTCTGCGGGAAGTCTGCTTCTCCCTCTCCCTCTGCTGCTCACCCTGCTCATGCACTCGTGCTCCCTCTCTCTCTCAAATAAAGTCTTTTTTTTTTTTTAAAAAAGAGTGGCTTTGATGGTATGTCCTTCAGATTCACTGGGAATTGGCTTTGTCTACCCACATGGTTGGCCTTGTTCAGAAGAATCTCTGGGAGAGCAGCGTGGGTGAAGGAGGAGGTACATTTTCCAAACAACATTGTCTGAGAAGCCCCAGGAGGGTCAGTGTTGTTGCAGATTCCTTAGGGCGCGTGAGTGAGCTGGCAGGAGCCGGCAGGAGGCAGGGCTACTACAGGGCCCGGGTAAGGGTCAGCGGGGTGCCGTGGCTGCCATGGTGTGCTGGGGGTATGTCATTCTATAGGCAGAACCAACAAAGAGATCAATTAACAGGCCTTTGCGGGGGGTGGGGAGAGCAGCAAGCAGACCTTGGTGGTGTCGGGGCAGAGGGGCTCCACAGTGGACATTGCAGGAAGTCCAGGAAGTGTGGGCTGTGAGGATGCTGTGTGAGGCCGCAGAGCAGAGCGTTTAGCTGCTGAATCATGCATGCACTTGGTAGTTTGCTTTCTTCTTTGTCTGGGACTAGCTACAGTGGGTTTCTCTTCTGCTTTTCTTTTTTTTTTTTTTTAAGATTTTATTTATTTATTTGACAGAGAGAGACAAAGCGAGAGAGGGAACATAAGCAGGGGGAGTGGGGGAGGGAGAAGCAGGCTTCCCGCTGAGCAGGGAGCCCTATGTGGGACTTGATCCCAGGATTCTGGGATCATGACCTGAGCCGAAGGCAGACGCTTAACGACTGAGCCACCCAGGCGCCCTCTCTTCTGCTTTTCAAAGAGCAAGTGGTTATAACCACTCTGGTAGCATCATCCTAGAAATGAGAAAATTTTGTAGTTTACTGGGAATAAGGTTCAGTTAAGCAATGCCAGTCACATGGTGAAAAAGACAAAGTCTGCCTAAACTTCAGGTTTGAAGGAACACTGTGACTGAAAGTGTTGCTGCCCTCTCCCCTGTCCCCAGAGAGCCCCCCCGCCCCCAGCCTGGCAGGATTACAGCAGCCCTGGCTCCCCGAGAGCCAGTCCCCGGCTGCTGCTGTGCACTGTGTCACATGCTCAACCCCTCTTCTTTTTGCTCGAGGTAGGGAATTCAAACAACCTAGACAAGAGCCACCATGAATTTTTCCAAAGATAACTGAAAACATTTTTCAGTATTTCCTTCTGGTCCTGAAACTCATTCCGTTGTATTTCTGTGGCCGCATTGCATTGGTTTTCCTCCTTTGTCTCATCCCTGTCTCTCTCAGGGACACTCCCTGCCTGCCCCCCACCCCCCCAGCCCCAAACATACACACAGCAAAGTGGCCAGGATGCTCACTATAAAAGAGGAAAACTGCTAAAAAGTCTGGAGAGGGTGAGTTCACCCGCTGACATGCTCTCCTTCCTGAGGTGGCCCCGTCCCCACTTTGGTGTCTGTCCACAGTAATAGCCGACCAACAGCTGGACAAAGCATGAGAAGGGATAGGTAGGTAGTCCTCGGACAAAGAAGTATAGACACACGAAACAGTTTGGATGTATGAACGCCTGTTTAGTGTCTGTAATAAGAAGTGCCCACTCCACACTAATCTGTGGGTGCAGGGCTAGGAGATGGGCCAGGGCCCCTCTGAAGACGGCTGGACAGTAATTGTCAAGCTTATGATCACACACACCTTCCACCCAGCAGTTCAGTGTGTAGGAACGTATCCCACACGTGGAGCACACTTATGCAAAAGGACATCAGCACGAGCTGGCCATGGCAGTAAAACTTAGGTTCACAGCAGGTGGGAGAGGGCCAGAATGACTGCAAGATAAGGAAGTGTGAACCACCGCTAAAAAGAGTCTTGGAAGTTGGCTGTGAATTACTGAGTGAAAAGTGAGAGAAAGTAGAGTGCGTATGTCGTATAAAGAAGCGCCTTCACTTCTGCCTACTTGCTGGTCACCAGGGAGCTGAGGCAGGGGCTACGTGCTGGGCAGGAGTTGGGGGCTTGCTGTGTATCCTCTTGTGTCTTCTGCATTGTGTATTGTACCTATGTATTAGCTAGTCAAAAATAGAAGTAAGGCAATAATTAAGAAATATCCCCAAAATGCTAACACTATCCCTTGCTTGTCACGGTACTGCCAGAAACAAGCATGGAGCCACTATGATGCCCTGCAGAGGAGGTCACCTGTCCCCCAATGACCCTCCCTGTATGGACTTGGGGACCAAGTCACCAAGGACCCAGACACTCCAGTACTGACCCTGGGGCCGGCCTTTTTGAGAAGATGTGCTAACACCCATTCTTGTTTCCTTTTCCCTGATGCTCTAGAGGAGGTGACCACCGGGTGGAACTTTACAAGGTAGGTGAAGATGGCACACAATGTATGACAGAGGGGTGTCCATAGGCTGTATGATGGGGCAGAGCTGTGTACACGGTGTGGTGATGGGAGAGCGGCACGCACACAGTGTAGAACACGCAGAGTGGCATTCACAAGGTGTTGATGGGCAGATTTGTGTACAGGGGGTATATGAAGAGCAGAGTCACATACGTAGTGTGTATGAGGGGAGAGTGGTATCCACATGGCATAGGAAGGAAAGCTCATCGCCCAAGTGTTGTTTCCCACCTGCTCTTCCCAGGAGGCATGTATAGAGGGGAGTGCCTCCAGTACTTGTGAGAGGGTTGATCAGCATTGGCCTTTCCAACACTGCCTTCTCCATGGAATACTTATATAAGAAGCATATAATAATATATATAATATAATAATATATAAGCATATATAATAAAAGCATATAGTGCCTCCTATAATGCTGCCTCCAGGGAGAGCTGCCGAAAGCAGAAGGAATGCACTTTGGGGATCATCTGCCAGATATTGGCAGTTATATTGAAGGCATTTGAAATTGTTGTTAAATGCTGTGTTTCTCTTGTAAAACGAATGGAGAGCACCCAGGGCCAGGGAGCCACACTCCTGCCAAGTTGCAGGGTCAGGAGCTCTGCCACACTGAAGTCTCACCTTAGAACCAGATTCCAGGCTGACCTGGTAGAGGGGCCAGTGGGTCTCCCAGCCAGGCGCTCAGAGCTGGAAATGTGTGGTTGCCTCCAGGGCCATCTCCCTCAGCCTCCCCTCACAGGGATGGACGCCTGCATTGGCTAACCTGGCAGAGACGGACAGAAGCAAATGCAAGGGAACATCTGCATCTTGTGGGAACCACTCTGTCCCTCATACACTGAGGACAGGCGCTGCTATGGGCCATGGAGTGTTTGTGCCTCGATTGAATTGGATCAAGTTGGGGAGGGGGTGCGCTTGCAGAGCTGTGGTCCCCAGTTGAGGTTCGCATCTGGAGCAGCTGTGGCCCTGGTGGGGGCAGACTCTGCGGGAGGCTCAGGGCTGGAGGGAAGCGGCTGCCACAGGCTGCACTGGGGCCGGCGAAGGAGAAAGGGGCACACCTCCCTCAGGTGATTTTGGGGGATGTTGGTGGCTGGCCGCTTCCACATGGCTCTGGGTGCACCCCAGGAAGGCTCAGGTGGGGGCTGTGAGTAATCATCTAGTCCAGGAGATCACGTCATCTAGAGGGATTTTGTTTTTAATAATGGAAAAATTCAGCGAAAGCTTACAGTCAGAAATGCTAGGTTGCAGTAAGGATCCCGGATGCAGTCTCTGACCGTAGAGCCCCTCCTCCTGGGTCTCTGGTCTCAGGGTGTCTGCCCTGGGGGGGCTAGCTGTGAGCCTGTGGTCTGAATGTGGTCTCAGCCGCAGGAGAGCCGTTCTTTCCATGCCTCCGGGATATGGAAAGAACGGCTCTCCTGCGGCTGAGACGTGTGGGTTTTATAATGGGGAATGGGGAATAGTAGCGGCTGACATGTGGGTTTTATAATGGGGAATGGTCAGCATCATAACAGTCTATTAAGCTCCCACTGTGTGCAGGACACAAAGACTGACATCGGGCTGGGTTAGTAAGAGGCAAGCTGCCCTCAATCCAAGAGGTGTGGATTGTTGTCCAGGTATTTATTTTTCACTTTCCAGGTGCTGAGTTCCCTTGGTTACCATGTGGTCACCTTTGACTACAGAGGTGAGTTCTTTTGCAAGTGCGAGTCTGGGCTGTCGCACCGCTCCTGTCAGAGTCTGCTGTGCAGGCGTCACCCTGGGAAGCCGAGGTGGTGCCCTGACCTGCAGCAATGGCGAGTGTGGAAGTAAGGGGGTGAGGGGACAGAGTCCTCCCGTGTGTGTCCTGCAGGCAGACGAGGGGCATCCCTCAACAACGTTTTAAATGTAGAAAATACTGTCTCTTTTCTTTACTGGACTCAGACTCCCCCAAAGCTGGTCGTCGGACACGTTTTGTGGGCAGAAGAGCTGGTCTTGTTAAAGTTCTGAAAGCAGGAAAAAGAACTGTTAAGAGAGAAGGAAGATTCTTTCTTCTCCTTGACCCTCAGTACTTTTTCTTTCTTGAGTGAATCAGAGGGCTTTGCCGCTGAATAGACAGAGAACCTGCAGTTATTGTAGGCTAAAAACAGTGCACCTTAATGAGCCAGGAAAATACTTTGTACTGACCGGGAGCTGCCCTGTGAGAAGCATGGGCCTCCTATAGTCTCAGCGGCAGAGGTCAGAAGTCAGAGGGCTGCTTGGCCTGCTTGGCCTGACCTACGAGGGGAGAGTAGTGGTGTCAATACCCTCAGACCGAGGGTACGGGCGTCGTGTTAGTTTCTTCTTGCTGCTGTAACAAATTGCCACAAACCTGATGTCTTCAAACAGCACAGACTTACTATCTTGCAGTTCTGGAGGTCACAAGTCCAAAATCTTTAGCTGCTGGGTTAAAATCCAGGTGTTGGCAGGGCCAGGCCCTTCAGGACGTGCTGTGGGAGAATCCAGTTCCCTGCCTTTTCCAGCTGCTCAAAGCTGTCCTTGTGCCTCAGCTCATGGCCTCTTGAGTCTGTTTTCTGACCCTGACTTTGGTCTTCCTCTCTCACTTGTCCAGTAGACCATTGTGATTACTTTGTACCCACGCTGGTAAGCCCGTAATCACCCATGTCATAGTCCACTGATCAGCGCCCTCATTTCCTTCTGCAGCCTCAGTCCCGCCCTGTGCTTGCCACATAATTTAACATATTTACAGTCTCCAGGGATGAGCACACAGACCTCTTGTGGGGAGGTGGGCGGTGGTCCTGCCTGCTGCAGGGATGGCTCTTTCACAGAAGACTATTTGCAAATTCTGGGTTGGGGAAAACTACAGATCAGGATCTAGAAAGTAGTTCACCCACTTATCCTTTTCTCCATGCTAAAAGGGTTTTCTGTTCCTGCAGGTTGCTAGAGACCTCAGGGTGATAGAAAGAGCGGCCTTCTTCCTTGTTTACCTCCTTGTGCTTCTACCAGGAAGTGAAATCCCTCGGTTCTCCTCAAGTCTCTGCATTTCTAAGCTCCACTTCTCCCAGTCTCTGTCTCTGTGTCCCTTCCTCCTATCCACACCCTGAACCTCTCAGGATGGCCTTGTCTCTCACATAGTCCCTTCCCTCATCTGGCATCTGGGACGCCCAAGGGAGGTGGTTTATTGTGCCCACTAATTGTGGGTTTTGCTTATGCAGCAGAACTGGCTCTTTCTAAGCCTTGTGGTGCTTTCAGATCATTTGATGATGACTCACTGCTGAGTTGCTAGAAATGACAGTGGCACTTACCCTTTCCAAGAGCCTGGGGGGAGGGCCCTGGGGGAGGATGCAGTCTGAGGCAGAGATGGTTAACTTTTCTCTGCTATTCTAACAGCCTCTTCTCTTTCTGGGTCAGAGTTGCCTTGAGCCTGGAATCTTGCCCCCACCCCCAGCTTGACTCCCCACATCTGTCTTTAGCTGGGCTACAGCTGGCCATGGAATCCAAACTGGGCTCAGGGACCCGCCCCCAGGAATGCTCCTATTCTGCAGGGGCTCCTGGGTAGGCTAGGGTGTCACTGGCCCTTCATCTTGGGCCAGCTACCAGCAAGCCCTAACGGTTGGGGAATTTGCTGTCCCATCTGCCCACAGGAGTCTGTGGGTCTGACTGCCCTGTCTGCACAGTTGTTCTTTGGGACTTAGATAAGGGTGTATGGATGGCTGTCTGGGTTCAGGGGTTGTAGCTGGCTGAGGAAGTAGGAGAAGTAGGAGCAGGCTTGTCCAGACACCCCTCGCATAGGGTTGTGAATGATGGTGGCAGAGACTTCTGTTGCCCAGGACAGGCCTAGGCTGCCTGTTGAGAAAGGAGAAGATGAGCCTGCCCCTCAAGAGGTTCCGTGGGCTGGGTTTGACTTCCTCCTCTTGCTGCTTCTCCCCCGCCAGGTTGGGGTGACTCAGTAGGAACGCCATCGGAGCGAGGCATGACGTATGACGCACTTCATGTTTTTGACTGGATCAAAGCAAGAAGTGGAGACAACCCCGTGTATATTTGGGGTCATTCCCTAGGCACTGGGTGAGTTCACAGCATGGTGGATCCATGGGGAAGCAGGTCTTCATGGGGCGTTTCACCAGGTCCCTCCAAAAGTGCCCTCGTGGCTTCTGGATCCCATGACACCATGAGTCCCAACAAGCCTTGTCCCTCATTCCCATGGTGGGGGCAGGGGATGAAGTGCCACAAAAGACCATGAAGAGCTTGAGCTACTTTAACTCCTCAGCCGAAGAAGTGACCTAAGACACACACACAGGCAGCTGTGGGGTGGCCATGTCCCTCTGCAGGGAGGAGGGGCACATCTCATCTCAGTCCCAGGGTGTGCCTCAGGGAGATGTCCTCAGAGCAGAATGAGACTGGGCACTTGGGCTTTGCATTGCCTGGCTTTGGCGTGCAGGTGCTGGCTGGCAAGCCTGAGGGCTGGGCTTTGATCACATGCAGACTAGGGACGACTGTGAACAGCTTGGCCACTTAGTCTGTACTTGGCTTACCAGAGAACTTAGGGGAGGCAGCAGTGGGTGGTTCCCTTCTTACATCTGCCAAGATGGGGGAGGCAGTTTAATATTCCATTTGGGGCTGCCTGAATCGCTTCTGCTGATGGAAGGTTGAGAGTGTTTCTAAAAGGAGTGCTGCTGTCAGTGCCCGGAGTCCCGAGGCCTTCAGCAGCCATCTCTTTTCCAGCGGCCTTTCCTTTGGGTGCCGTGGCTGTGGCTTCTTCCTCCCCTTGCTGCTCGCCTTGGATGGCATGTGGCAGTTGGGATGGGGCCTGCCGGGAGAGTGAGCTGCGTGCCTACAACAGAGAGGGGCCCAGGCAGAGCGGGGAGCAGGCCATCCTGCCACAGCCATCTGCATGGGACCTGCCCAGTGTGGTCCTGGGACGGCAAGAGGCCCGGGGGCTGTCGTTGCCATCCTAGTCGGAGAGGGTGGCTGATGGCAGGGGCAGCAGGGCCCAGTCACGGTCCTGAGCATCTTTGTCCACACCCTTCCCCAGCCCCAAACCCCACCAGCCGCTTCACAGATCCCACAGCTTCTCTGGTCATTTACAAGACTAGAACACTCTCATCTCAGACAACTTTGGTCGTCATTCACCTGAACTGTTTCTTCCTCCCTTTTCAGAGTGGCAACAAATCTGGTGCGGCGCCTCTGCGAGCGAGGTAGGAGCTTGTGTGGAGGTGTGAGTCCTGGTTGGGTGGGCATGGGCCCCTCCTGGTCCCAGGGCTCGGGCGGGGCATGCAGCATGTCTGTGCGCACACGCCATGCCCCAGGCTCCGCTGTGGGTTCCTGGGAGGTGGGCCCTGATGGACGAGCAGCACAGCAACAGGGCTTGGTGTCATCTCGGAGCCCTGTGGGCTGGGCCTGGAGGCCAAGGTCTGGGTAAACCCCCAGCAGACCCCAGCCTGTGTTCCCCACGGGTTCTCAAGCAGCTGGGAGAGCCTTATCAGGGCTGGGCTCCTGATACACAGCTTCAGTAAATGTGGTTCTTGGGAGCAAATCACAGCCACCTGAGAGTCCCCTGTGTGGGCCCTTCTTAGGTACCTACCGTGCAGAAGGGCCTGTGGGGCAAGGCTGGCTGGGGGGTGGGGGGAGCGGCTGGGGGGGTACCTGGGATCCACAGTCCAGTCTGGGGGACCAGTGTCTCCCACGGGCATCCGTGGGGGCTTCTTGTTCACCTCACAGCCCCCTGTTTATTTATCTAGAGACACCTCCAGATGCCCTTATATTGGAATCTCCATTCACTAATATACGTGAAGAAGCTAAGAGCCATCCGTTCTCAGTGGCAAGTACAGATCTTATTAAAAATTGACTTGTTTTTATTATTAAAATAATTACTATCAAGGTAACTCTTAAGAAAATATAAAATAAAAATTAATCCTTGTTTAGTGCAGGGCACTGGCCTGACCACAGAGCTGCCTGGGAATTTTAAAACTCTGCAGTCAGGCGGAAGGACGGGTTCACAGCTGGGTTGTCCAGGGACAGCAGGACCCCTGGGAGGCCTTGCGTCTGAGGTGTGGTTTGCTGACCTGGCATCCTTGCCCCGTGGGGCTCAGCCCAGGTGGGCAGCTGCTGTCTTGGCTGCTTCCGCAGACATGGACCCAGTGGGCATCCCTGCTCCCTGTCCGCATGGATGGTGCTCAGCAGCCAGGCTCTCCCAGTCGTATCTCCAGGTGACACCCCAGGTGAACCCTGGTGGGGATCCCAGGGTGACTGAGACCCTCCTCACCTGCCAGGATTGAGACCCTCCTTTTACAAGCTGGGCCCAGAGGGGGCTCCTCTGTGTCTTCTTCTGTCCCACTTCTTTTTGGCTGGCCACCCGTTCTGGGGGCCTGTGTTGGCCCCCCACCTGACCTCATGGTGCACTGTTGCAGACAGGAGGAGTCCTCTATAGTCTTACTTCTTTGATGTTGCTTTACCCAAGTCACATGGACCCCTGTTTTTCCAGGGGTGGAAGCCCTTGCATCTGTGGGAAGTACGGTCTCTGAGCCGGTCCTGCCCGGCTGCTGCTGGGAGCTGTGGGAGCCCATTTTGTGGGCAGCCACGCGTGGCCAGTTCGGAAGCCTCTTAAGCACAGAGTCTGGGGCAGCGGGGCGCCCCAGCACAGCTCTGGTGGGGCCTCAGGTCGGTCCACTTGGAAACTGGGGAGACTCTTGGGCACTCAGCACCCTCTGTCTGAACCCTCGACCTCAGCCTTCTCTGTGGCTGTTTTAATTGATGCTTCTGCACGTTGTTTCCATGTCGCTTTCAGATATATCGATACTTTCCTGGGTTTGACTGGTTCTTCCTTGACCCCATTACAAGCAGTGGAATTAAATTTGCAAATGATGAAAAGTGAGTACTCTGCTTACCTCATTTTTCTTTTTTTTTTACTATATTTTTTTTAAAGTTTTTTTTAAAAATTTTATTTATTTGACAGAGAGAGACACAGCAAGAGAGGGAACACAAGCAGGGGGAGAGGGAGAGGGAGAAGCAGGCCTCCTGCCGAGCAGGGAGCCCGATGTGGGGCTCGATCCCAGAACCCTGGGATCATGACCTGGGCCAAAGGCAAGATGCCCAACAACTGAGCCACCGAGGCTCCCCAGTACCTCATTTTTCAATTTAAAAAAATCACTGAGAACCCCCAGGACTAGTCACCTTAACCAAAAAGGATGGAATTCTGCATACTGGGGTTCTTCTCTAACCATCAGACCTTCGTAAAGGGCAAGTCAGGCCGAGAGCTGCAGCCGAGAGAGAAGGGATTGGAAAAGGCCGTGGTGGCATGAAAGCAACAGGAAGACAACATGTCCCTGTGGTTGTTTTATTTGAAACTTGTCCATCAGAATCAGAATTCCTGACAGGTTCTAGAGCAATAAGGGGACTATTACTCAAACAATGACACCGCCTCAGCCGTTTGATTTCTGTTCGGTTGTAGAAAGATGTTACAAAGTTCACTATTAAAAATATTTCTAGGGACACCTGGGTGGCTCAGGCAGTTAAGTGGCTGCCTTCGGCTCAGGTCATGATCTTGGGGTCCTGGGATCGAGCCCCGTATCAGGCTCGCTGCTCAGCAGGGGAATCTGCTTCTCCCTCTGCTTGCTTGTGCTCTGGCTCACTCTCTCTCTGACAAATAAATAAAATCTTAAAATATATTTCTATTGGGGTGCCTGGGTGGCTCAGTCAGGTGAGCGACCAACTCTTGGTTTCGGCTCAGGTCTTGATCTCAGGGTCATGGGATCTGTGGGGAGTGTGCTTGAAGATTCTCTCCCTGTGCCCCTCTCCCCCCAAAATAAATAAATCTTAAAGTAAATATTCAGTTAATATTTAAAAATCTACACTCTGGAATAAATGTGAAAAAATGGAATATTTTTCCCTTTATTTGTTTTGGTTCTAAAAATTGAACAAACTAAAACTGAACAGACATAAGCAAAAAACCTGATTGTTTATAAATATTGTTTTGGAACTTCAAGAATTATCTGAAGAAACTGGGTTCCAACAGCAAGCACACAGTGAGTGTTGAGGCCCCCAAAGCCGCCTTTTGGCCCTGCTCCCGGCGGAATATTGAGGGGATGGCAGTATTTCACCCATAGGAAGTCACCAGGCCCCACTTGGGTAGCTCTAAGATGACAGCATGTGAACCAGGCCTTTTCTAGAGTGGGCAGGGTTAGGACAGACCACTTACAGTGGAAATCCTGAAAAGATGGGCTGTTCCGCTGTCAAAGTGTGACCCTCGCAGCAGAAGTGCTCCCCGCTAGAAGCAGAAGGCAGGGAGAGAGTGCATGTGTGTGCTGCAAGCAGAAGCACAGGTCGCCGGACGGGCTGGGTCCGTGGGGTGGCGAGCCTCCTGGCCCAGGTCCTGCCCGGTGCCGGGCTTGCTCAGGGAGGGCAGGCCAGACACTCTAGGGCCTGTCCAGTCCCACAGCCCATCCGTGGTTTGCTGGTGGGTTTGGATCATGTGAACCTATTGAAAATGTCGACTTATTTGTAAACGTTCAGGGTGACCTTAAATGTCATTTTCAATGAAGACAGGTTAGAGGGTGTGGGCTTTTTTACCAACACATTTCTAGTGACCTTCATTTGCAATTAATTTCTTGGGCCACCTCTGTTATTGGGTTTGTAAATATCATTCTGTAACTTTTAAAGAATAGGTCTAGTGGCAAAAATAATCATTTTCAATTTCCAAAAAACACGCAGGGGCCTGATTTGGTGAATGAATCGATCTCTAGATTTGACTGAATGGTGGTAGAAACATCTGAGGAATCTGCTTATAGTTCTCTAGTGAAAAGCCAGTTGAGTTCTAGCTGTTGAGCACCATGATGAAGCCCCCACTAAACCCAGGTGGGCCCAGAGACCCCAGACCTCTCCCCGGGGCCTTGGTCCAGTTCCATCTCCTCCCTCAGTGTGAAGCACATCTCCTGCTCGCTGCTCATCCTGCACGCTGAGGACGACCCGGTCGTGCCCTTCCAGCTTGGCCGAAAGGTGAGAGCCAGGTGCCAGCCCTAGGGCGGGTAGGCATCTAGCCGGCTCCCGTTCAGGCCGGGCCGGGCATCCGCGGGTGTGGAGGGGTGCTGCTGCTGCCAGGTGCCCCTTGTGAAGAAGAGAAGCATGGGGGAGGTCAGCAGCAGGGTCGGGGTGGGGGCCAACAGGTGATGTCTTATCAGCAAAGGTAAGTTAGAGGGTGTGGGCTTCTTCACCAGTACATTCGATGGCAAGAGGAAACATGAGAAATAAGCAGATGGCTCCCGGTCCCTGTGCAGGGGTCCTGGCCTGACAGAGACTTGACTACCAGGTACGGAGCCAGGCTGGAGGGAAAGAACCCTTGAGGAAGAGGATCCTCCACCCCCATTCGGGGGCCCCAGTCGGCAGAGTTGATACAGAACCTCTTGTCTGTTCTCTTGCCTTTGGGATGGGACTGATGTCAGGAATACCATGCTGTTGTGGGGCCTCTGTGTTTGCTTTTGCTGAGTTTGCTTTGCCTTTGCTGCCAGGAAGCAGCATTTGGTTTGTGGGTGAGTGTTGTGGGAGATAGCACCATCTGGCGTGGCGACGGTGAGGAGCAGGGTCAGCCTGGAGGGAGTGAGGCCCGGGTGCCAGTGGGTTCCAGCAGGACCAAGTCCCCTCCCTCCAGTGAGTCCGGGCACAGGGGACTGCCCAGCAACCACCGCTCAGACCTGCAGAGCCCGGCCATCTCTGGGGTGGGAGGAAGGGACTGAGGAAGGACAGATCGTGACCCTGGCACATGGCGAAGTCTGAGGCAGACGGCCCAACCCTGGGATGAGCCCTCTGGGCTGCTCTAGCACGCAGGCCTCCACACCACTGCATGGCAGGCAGCTCTGCCCACGAGGCTGGCTCGTCCGCCTTGCCGCGCCCTGAGGAGGCGCCGCCTGGGAGAGGCGTTAGGACAGAGGGTCTCGAGCATCAGGCCTGTCCGTACGCGTGCCCCCCACCGTAGCCCTGCAGGCTGCGGGCAGCAGTGTTGTTGGCGGGGGCTTGGGTTGCTCTTCAGAGGCAGCAGCCGCTGACCGGTCTCTGCAGCAGGGAGACCACCAGGCAGGGCTGCCATCTGTGGTGCCGACCTGTCTCTCCCTCGTCCCAGCTCTACAACATCGCTGCTCCATCCCGAAGCTTCCGAGACTTCAAAGTTCAGTTTATCCCCTTTCACTCAGACCTCGGCTACAGGCACAAGTATATCTACAAGAGCCCTGAGCTTCCACGGATACTGAGGTGAGGCTTCTCCCCTCTCCACAGACTCGCCCTGGCCAGTCACGCGGCCCCCCCAATCTGCCTCGGTGGGGCCAGGAGTCACTGGGACTCGGGAGCCTTCCGTCTCCATGGAGAGGGGTTGCGTGTTTATGGCCCCTCTCTCCTGAAGCACTCCCGTGATCACACAGGGCAGTGACTTCCCTGTGGTGTGGGCTGTGCAGGCTGCGTAGACACGCCACTCAGGAGCATCCAGCGTGCAGACACGCACCCCAGCTGCTGTGGGTCAGGTCCTGCCCCTGTGCATAGGCACACGGGAGACTCCGGGCCAGCTCTCAAAAGCCGGTTTGTCCTCAGCTGCTCCGTGAAAAGAGGCTGTGCTCCCAGCTCTGCTACAGTTGTCATGGTCTGGGGCCAGGACAGCGGCTGGGTCCATGGCCCACATCCCGGGCCCAGGTGCAGAGCCCAAGCATGGAGGGTGAGATGGTGGCAAAGGGCAGTTTGAACTGGATGAGGCCTAGCCCTGCCTCGGGAGCCTGGGCTTTTGTGCAGGGACCAATTCCAACACTTAGGTGCTGCCCGGCCTCCTTGCTTCCCATCCCAGGCACAGGCAGCCCGCCACTTCTTGGCCATGTGGCCTGCAGGATGCTGAGGTGGGGATGGTGCAAGTTCGTCTTCCCAGGGCTGCTGAGCCTGGAGGAGTTGGAATGGGCCCTCAGTGCATTTTATGCTGTCACACTTCAGCTCTCCTGTGGCTGCCTCAGCAGTTCCAGAGGGAAAGCTGCATTTCTTTAGTGGTTTGCCATTTCCTACATCAAGGACCCGGGTTGCTGAGAGGGGACTGTGAGCTCAAAGAGTATGGGTTTGCTCTAGGGTTGTGATTTTTCCAGCATAAAGGAATGTCATAGAAAATATAGCCCAGAGTACAGCTGTAGAGTTTAGAACAAAGAATAGTAGCCCATTGCTTGGTCTTTCTTCCTATGGGGTTGGGATTTAACCCTGCTTATTTAACTCAGGCTTTCTGAGCAGGGGTGGTCCTCCAGGCTCCTTCTCAGCCTCCTGGGATGGGCTGTTTGAGGACGGAGGAGGCAAGACCTCGAGCGTATGCTCAGGGTTTGGCTGATGGCTGTGCTCGTCTCGTCTAGGGAATTCCTGGGGAAGTCAGAACCCGGGCGCCAGCACTGAGTCTTGCTGCCTGAAGGAGCATGAAGACCTCTGCCCTCCTCCCCTTTGCTCCGGCCAGCCTGGCACCCTGGGGCCCAGGGCTGCCAGTGTCTTCAGTGCCCCCGGAGAGAGGACTCGGATGTCAGCTGGGGCAGGCGGAGGAGGCCCGGCAGACCTGAGGCACCTGCCTTGGGTGGCTGGGAGGTTGGATCTTTGTGGAAAACACAGGTTGCAGGCATGGGATCCCCTCTCCGTTTTGTTGCCACTCAGCCCGAGCTCTTATTGGGAAGACAGTGACAGAGCAGGCCAGCTGCCGGCTGGTCAATCCCACACTTGCTGAGCTGGGCAGGGGGAGCCCAGGGCAGGAGGCGTGGGGTCTCGGGACCACACTGAGCTTTCCAGCACCACCAGTGAGATTGTGGCCAGATGAGTTCTTCTGTCCCTTCCGGGCACATGCAGAATGGACTGGAATGGTTCCGTCAGCCCCTCGCACCCGGAGCACCCTGCTTGCCTACCTTGGCGGTTCCTGTCTCCCCGGGCAGGCCCCCACTGCTCACAGCGGGGGAGGTGCCTGTGACCTGCACTTCCTCCACTTTCTGCCCACTTGTCCGCCTAACCTGGCCTTAGACTGAGCATTTATTTAAGAATAAAATCGTGGTGGTGGTCTATCTGCTGTGTTCTCAGTGACACCTCCAGCTGCCCCCAGGCCATGCTCAGAGCCCAGCCTGTGGGAGGAGGGCCAGCTCTGTAAGGCCAAGGATCCTGGGCCTTCCTTTCCTCCTCCTTTCCAGATGTGGAGGCCCGTGCAAGGAGGGGTGTCGTTCCAGGACAAGGTGTGTTCAAGGGGGGGACCACTTCTCCAGATGGGACAGAGGGCGTGTTCTTAAATACAGGCCCCCTTCAACATCACGCTGTAGCAAGCTTGCTGGATGTTGGTATCGGTCGGCAGGCTCTGGGGTTTTACCCATAGACCCCAAATGAGCCCCTGGCATGAGTTCATGGAAAGACATGGGGCACTAGAGTGTGGGGTCTCTAGTTCTAGCCCACGAGCACCACCTCGTTCACTCACTGGGGGGGGGGGGGCTCTTGTGTTTTTCAGCTTTTTGTCAAATCAGTCTCCCCTGCACTTCTTCTGCCCCCCCTTCCCTGCACTTCTGCTGCCCCCACTTGGCACCTCTAAAGATCCTGCTTCTCATCGGCCCCAGTGCTGAAGGGCCAGATTCTTGGATGCCAGCTAAGTAACCCGAGAGAGAGAAGGTGCATGGTTCAATAAGAAAGGGGGTTTCAAGCTGCCCCCCCCCCAGAGGACTGTCCACCCCCTGCAGCACAGGTACAGAGGCGTGACACACAACAGAGGATGCAAGCCCACCTGGGACCCACTTCTCCTGATGGCTGGACTTCTCCCAAGTCCTGTCTTGGCAGCTCAGAAATTCCCCGGGGTGTACAGAGGGCTTCATTCGCCGGCCTGCCTGTTCTTCAAGGTCTGTGGTCTCTAGTAGCAGCTGTGGGCAGGCTGGGGGGCCCAGATGCCAAGGCAGGGGACACCTCATTTTTGAGGCATCTTCAACTTGCCTACAGTGATTCTCACATCGGGGAAACCATGCCTTTCTTAAATGGGTTGAAATGTGAACCAACTCTCCTGAGGTCAGTTTGTCATCCTGTTTCATGTATGTGAGCCGCCACAGGTCCTTATTGGGGGGGGGGGGGGGGAGATAAGACAGGAAGTAAGTAAAATACAGGCTGTTGGTATTTTGATAGGTGTCTTGACAGGCAGACTGAAGCAGACTGAAGAGGAGAAAGCACCGAAGGGGCTGGTGAGCTGCTGGGCCATCAGGTTGGCTAATCAGGTCCAGATGCCCCCACCTGCTGGCCTCTTAGATTATTAACTAAGCTTAAACTGTGGGCTAGGACAGACCTCTGCTGATTGCAAAACCAGTCCTTGGGGGGGAAAAAAAAACAGATCAAGACATGCACAGCTATAAATTCTGCAGTTACTATGTGTTTCCTGGAAGCACGGGTGTCCTGAGAGCTGCTCAGCGCCCTCCCCCGGCCCCCGGCCCCCGGCCCCCACCCAAGACCAGCAGGGCCCATGGTGCTCCGGTGTCCTACAGGTCTCAGCTTGTTCGGGTAACAGCCCCAAGTTCATGTCCCTCCTGGCTTTCGATTCAGCCTGCAGCGACACAATTTAGGGGGCGATGCTCTGGTCCCCAGGGCATTCCATGTCCAAGGGCCAGGAGTGGCTGGCCTAGGACAGGTGCAGTGTGCACCAACAATGCCGACACCCAGATGACAGTTTATACAACAGTTGTGTTGATTCTTTTACGAGCTAGTGGTTCAAACACACATACCCTAAGTCCCACTTACAGCTGGGATGGGAAAGCTTGGTCTGTCCTTAATCCCAGAGTGATGGGCCCTTATGAGAGAGAGTCTGAGGCCTGCCCCTGGGACCCAGCCCGCACCCTGCCCTCGGCACAGAATGAAACATAGGCCAGCTCAACCAAGCACAGGCAGGAAGGTTTAATCGGTTTCTCACACAAGGCAGTAACAGCAAGTGGCACAGTGATGGTCACACACAGCCTAAGAAATGGGGTAGCGGAAGGTGGCGGGGGTATGACCACAGCCCCAGAACGTGGGCCTCCCCAGCAGACCTCCACAGCTCTGGTGAAGTGCGCACGTGAGCAAATCCTCCATGGCCTGATTCTATGAGCCATCAGGACCTGGGGTGAGGGCAGAGCCCTGTGCCATCCAGATCCAGCATGCAAGGAGGCAGAGCCCCTGGAAGGGTGCTGTCCCCCGTGTCTCCATTAAATCCGTGGTGAAGCGCACCAGCCTGCTCCCTGGCTCTCTCAGCTGAGAGAGGCTCACCCACCCTTCCCGCCACCAGCCTGCCATCCAGGCAGAGTGGAAAGTGGGCCCCCTTCTGGGCCTGCTCAGTTCTTTCCAAGGCGGTCACACTGGTGGAAATGGAGGGAGAAGGGAGGCTGGCCCCAGGACACAGCAGGGGCACTCAGCCTCTCCAGCAAAGGCAGCGCCCCACCCTGGGCTCCCGAGGGCTCGGCAGCGCATCCCAGCATTGCCCCCCCAGCACAAAACTTCAAAAGTACAATTTTTAGTTGCTAAAACAAGAAAAGGCTTCAGCTACGTTCATTTCCCTGGGAAGCTGATATATCCTCTTGAAAAAGCAAAACCAAGCTAACTGCATCAGTCAGCCTTGTCCTAGCCAAGGACCCCTAGATGCCGGGCACAGGTGTCCTCCCCATGTCCCCCTCAGTCATCCTAGGGCCCCTTTATCTGATCAGTCTGGAAACCCTGGGCCAGAGCACCAACGCAGCAGCTGCAGACTTGGCCGGAGTACTAGCATGGCCAGGAGGCCGGGAGCCCACACAGCAGGCTAGCACGTGTGGTGCAGAAAACAGTTCCCCAGGCTTTGTCACAGCTACCTGCCCAGACCCCAGAATCCAGAGGCTCAAAACTAAAAACAAGCTCACTGCAAGGTGCGTGCAAGGTCTCAGAGGAGCCCAGCCAGTGGCTCCACCTTCCCCACTTCCTTGGGGCAGGTGAGCTAAAGCTGCGGGGCCAGCTGCCCTGCACAGGGCTGCGAGCTCTGCTTTCCTGCAGGAAACTGGGGAGCATCTCCCTTTTTGAGCCTTTCCTTCCTTGCCCACCCCAAGCCACCAGCACAATCCCCATGGCCCTCCAGAAACAGCAGACCATTGCCAGGACGCCTAATCCCTGGGGAGGTTGGGGGGTGGGATCTGCAGGTCGGAGGGCTCCACGCCCCAGATGTCCCGGGCGTACTCTGTGATGGTCCGGTCACTGGAGAACTTGCCCGAGCAGGCGATGTTCCTGATGACCTTCTTGGTCCACTCCCTGGGGTTCTGCAGAGGGAAGAAGAGGCTGAGTAATCTCAGGTACCACACAAGACAGCTTGCACTTCCAGAACTTCAGGACTGTTCCCAGATGGGCTCTCAGCCTCTGGGCCAGCCTGACAACCAAAGACAAAATTGCAATCAACAGCTCAGTGAAACGGGGGCCCTCACCGACCAGAAAAGCTACCAAATGACTAGATACAGGGGCAAGAAGCCTGAGAAGACCCTGGGCCTCAAAATGTGCCACACACTCTGGGGCACAGCCCACCTTACAAAGAAACACCACCAGGTTGAGTACTCACCAAGTGGATCCAGGGAAAATGGCCAAGTGGTCCCCCGTCCATGGCTTCCCCCAGAGCTTTGCAACTACCCCCAGACTAAGCCAGCATCAAGAGGAGCCTCCCCGACGGGTGCCTGGGTGGCTCAGTTGGTTAAGCGACTGCCTTCGGCTCAGGTCATGATCCTGGAGTCCCGGGATCGAGTCCCGCATTGGGCTCCCTGCTCAGCAGGGAGTCTGCTTATCTCTCTGAACCTCCCTCCTCTCATGCTCTTTCTCTCTCTCAAATTAAAAAAAAAAAATCTTTAAAATAAAAAAAAAAAGAGGAGCCTCCCCGAAAGGGCAGACTCTGCTGAGGCCCACGTCAGGGGAGCAAAGGTGCCCCCCAGAGCCCTGCCTGGTCACTTAGTGCCCCAGACCCCCCTGTTCTTTCACGGGTCCTCCAAGGGCAGACAGCTTCCCTAAAGGTGGGGGATGGGAGCCAGGACCACAACACATCAGAAACACAGGTCCCGCAGGCCTCATCCAAGAACCTGGGGAAGAATCCACCTGACCCGCCACTGCAGACTCACACCCACAGCCAGAGTCCTCTCCCACTGCCACCCCCGGTGAGTCCGGAGAACCCCAGCAAGGGGAGGGAAGTGGGTACCAAGGGACACCCTCCTGCATCCCCTCAAGCTCAGGCCCTGGGTCTTCCTACGAGGCCCCACATGCCCACTCCCTCAGGGACACATGCTCCACCCAGAAACTGGGATCTGGGATCTCCTCTTGTCCACCTTCACCAAGGAGTGGGGAGCTGGCTACAGTGGTCTAGCCCTAGAAAGGTTAGTCCCTACAGCTATGGGTCCCTCACTCTACTTAACATGGAAGCTTGCACCTTTCCAAGGAAGTACTCTCATTCACACTTTTAAACACAGGCTTTCTGTGTGCACACACAAGTCTTCCTAGCTCTGCACCCGCTCCCCACACCCTCCCGATCACACCCGCTTCGGGGCTCAGATCACGGGGGGAGGGGGGGCATAGCCCGTCACCTCTGCCATTTGCAGAAAGGAAACTCCTGTCCTGCTCAGAGGCTGTGTGGAAACGTGCCAGTGTGGAGAGCGGCCTGGGCCCAAGGGGTCACAAGGCACCAGCTTCACCACGGGACAGCAGAAGGACAACAGAGACCGTCTGAGTGGAAGATGATTAAGAAGCCCTGGACAGCCCACGCCCATGACACAACTTAGCCCACCGAGCCCCCAGCCATCCTGCCCAGGGCCACAAGGTGAACAGTGACCTCCCAGGACTGGACCTCATAGATGTCCCCTGCTGCTCCCCTGCCAGGGCCACCCCTGGGCCCTAGAACCATACCCGGTACAGCTGGTCCACCTGGGCCTGGCATGCCACGTATGCTTCATAATCTGCAAACACCTTGAACCTGAAACGGGAGACAGGGGCTAGGCCACTGTGGCAGGTGGTGAGTCAGAGGTCACTAGGCCCTGGCCATCCAGGTCCTCATGCTTTGGGATGACGGGAGTCTACCTGGCCACAGAGGTGGCTCTAGGAGCAGTACTTCTGTCCCGGGGATACTATTGTACAAAAACCTTGTTTTCAGCCGTTTCTTTCAAGAAGTGGTTGTTTACAACACACCCTCCCCATGCAGGGGGCCCCGAGCGGCACAGGCTGAGGGGCTTCCTGCCAGAGAAGGGGCACAGGCTGACAGCGAGGCTCTGCCTGGCCATCTCTTCCTGGAGCCCAACTGGGCGAGAACTGGAGATCTAGGGGAAGGATGCTGTGGACAACACTGTAGGATTTATGAACAGGGAGCTGCATTTCTGTTCATGGCTGAGGCACAGAGACCATTCATGAAACCGTGAACAATGTTTCCTTGATCCCAGTCTGAGCCAGGGCCAAGCTCCCGCCCTGTGCTGTGTGGAGCCTCGATCTGGTCTGACGCCGGCCCCCAGCACCCACCGGCGAGCAACAGATGAAAGCAACCCAATGGCAGCTCAGAGCGGGACAGAGATCAGTTCTCAGCACTGACCAGATTCAGCTCTTACCAACAGGGCGGAGCAAAGAACTGTCCCGAAAAGACAAGTGGCGGTGCTCACCTGCTGTAAATTAGTGCTTCTGGAAACATGGATGTTATTCCGTGTCGATGCGTTGTAATAAAACATTAACTACAACGTAATTTGTGTCTCAAATTAATTCCACTTGAACCACTTGGTGTCACCATTGGCCAACATTTGCCTCAGTTGGGACTGTGGGACTTTGGCTGTGGAGGCACAGTGCCCCCACCCTGCCCCGCCTCCCAGAGGTTTCTGGGGCATCCTGCCCACACTCCCATTCTCCCTGGGGAAGAGAGGATCAGGAATCGCCTCCGACCAGCCCCATATGAAACCACCTTCTGCCTGTCAAGCCCTTCGGGGGGGTCAGCCAGTGCTGGGGGGGGCCTGGGGCTGGACCATGGAGCCAGCAACCCCTACCACAGGGCCCTCCAGCAGGCAAGCACCTCCAGAGGCCCCTGCAGGCCCTGGTTGACAGCCCGAGGCTCTGCCCATGGGCTGGGGTAGGGGGCAAGTCTCATCATGGCCCAGGGTCACCCCTAAAGTGTAGTCTTCGGCCCACCAGGCGGACCCATGTGTCTGACTGGCTGGTGGGGAGGGACATGAGAACGAACCTGTCGTGGTTCAGCAGCATGTTGACCATGTCCCTGAAGCAGTCTGGTTCCTTGGGAGAGAAGAAGCCGCTGCTGATCTGGTCCACGGCCTGCTTCAGCTCGGGCAGGCGGTCATAGTATTCTCTGGCATTGTATCTGTGGGGAGGTGGGGAGGTGGGGCCGAGTGTCAGCCTCCGGGGTGAGTGGCAGGGCGTTTGTACCGGGCACACCCCTGGTCCAAGACCACCCCTGGCGGCTCAGGACAGGAGCAGGCTCAGCCAACTTGCCCAAAGCCACCCCCAGCCACCAGGCGGGCATCACCCCAGCAAGCATGGGCCTGCCCCCTGGAGTGCTCTCAGCTCTCCCACCCCCCAATACTCTGAGCAGTGCCCTGATGGCACAGGGAGGGACACACACCCTTTCCGGTCCAGGGCCTCGACGTCCTCCACACGCATGCCAAAGATGAAGAGGTTCTCAGCCCCGGCTTCCTCGGCCATCTCCACGTTGGCTCCATCCATGGTACCAATGGTGAGGGCCCCGTTGAGCATGAACTTCATGTTGCCTGTGCCCGAGGCCTCGGTGCCCGCAGTGGAGATCTGCTGGGAAAGGTCTGCTGCGGGGATCACTGCAAGCAGGTGGGCGATAAGGTACGTCACTATAGGCTGCTCACAGCGTGAGAGCCACGGGAACTGTGTAGGGACACCACACGCCCTCCTCCAGCCCATGGCTGGTGCTGCCGGAGTCAACACCGCCTCCTGCTCAGTCCAGCATGGGCCTGAGCCCTGCAGCCCACCCAGCTGGCCTGTAAGGGCTTCCCTTCCTGATCCAGAGCAGCCGGAGACCAAGAGGGTAACTCCTGAGAAGACCCCAGGTCAGAAAAGACCTTTATTCTGGAACCTTCCAGGGACCAGGCCCAACCATAGTCTGAGGGCCCCTGGTTCTGGCTTTTGGTGTTATCATTCCCTTTCATCCCGACAGGAGTTGTGTCTCATGCCATCAGCCTATAAGGTTCCTTAGAGCACTTTAAGAGAAATCTGGACTCACAGAACCAGAGAACTACAAAGGTGGGGCAATTTTCTTGTGTTCACATGTATGCGAGTCACTCTATGCTGTATGCAGACTGGGCAAAGCCAGCCACCATGATGACCCAAATGCCGGGGCCCTGAGGCTTCTCCCAAGGGTGGGCTCCCTGTGCCTCCAAGATGTGGCTGGTGGGAAAGCTACATCTTCCTACCCTGCCTTGGCATCCCTGCCCCCACATCCTCATCTTGTCCATGGAGCTGATGCTGCTTCCCCAGCCCAGTGGCTGGCACTCGGGGTCAGCAAAAAGCAGAGTCCAGCCCTTCTTCAAGGTCCAGTGCAAGGAACCAGGGTAAAGAGATATGGACATCCCCAGCCCCCATGCAGCTCTACATGGAGCTAGCTGGGGGGGCACTTGCGGGACCCAGACCCCCAGCTCTGACATCCTAGACCAGGCACCCCAAGTCAGTTCTAAAGATGTCCAGGAACGAGCCGGCCCCAAATAACAGCAAGGAGGGGGAAGTTCCAGGCGGCAAAGGGCTTGACAAAGACGTGTCAGAAGCTCAGTGAAGAACTAACCACAGTACTGACCCTGAACCACATACGGTCTGTGACAGCCGAGGGACCAGAGACGGTCTGATGAGCTGGCCGAGCTGGCGGGAAAGGAGAGCGAGTCAGCCTACACAGCATTACTCAGTGACTCAGGGCAGAAGGCAGCAGCTGGTCTGAGCTACAGAAGTGCCTACTACTCAGAGCCAGGATGCAGGCTCAGGCTTCCCATCTCTTGGTTCCTGCCAGGACCTCCAGAAGGGGCCAGTTTAGAAAGCCCCGCCCAGCTTCAGGCACATTTGGTTGCAGGAACTTCTGTCCAGATGGCCGCATACACCCTTGGAGGAACAGCCCCAGACGGACCTCTCAACAAGGGGTCGCAATGTCAGGCCCTAAGCTGCCCTTGGAAAGGTCAGAAGAGGCAGGTACCAGCCCAGATCAGAAACTGGTAATGCCCCTGAGAACACATAGATGGTGACAGCAGAAGCATCCTCTGGGGATGGGAGAAGGGAGGGAGGAGGCCGACCTGGTAGCATATCCCGCCAGCAAGAGCAAGCTCTAGGAGCAGAAATGAAAGCTGGGGAGCAGAGGAAGGGGGAGGAACGAGGTTGCAGGCAGAAGTGAGAAAGTACAGAGACAAAGGATGTCCGAGGTTGAGAGTAATTCTCTGCACTTGGTGATGGGCAGAGAGCTTCCCCAAAGCCTTCACTGCTAGAAGAAGGCCCCCTCCGGCTGGGAGAGCCTGGTGTCCAGGGCAGAGTTCATCTGCCCCACCAGCAACGACCACCCATATCGCAGCCAGGCAGCGGCGGGCTTTCCTAACATGGCCACCCTGGGCCTACCTTTCTCAGCCAAAGACACTCGGTAGTTTTCCAGGAAGATCACTTTGAGCTTGTCGCCCACAACTGGATCGTGGTTGACGACACTGCCGATGGATGTGACCAGCTTGATGATCATCTTCGCCATGTGGTAACCGGGAGCCGCCTGGAGACGGAGGGCAAATTCAGTATGAACACACCTGTGCTCAGCGCAGCGCAGGGTCCTCAAGAGGGTCCTGGGGCCCCATGCTGGATCGCTGAGGTCATGCCTGGCTGAGTGGTCCCCCTGCCTGTCCTGCACAGCCTCTCCCAATGGCCGCCTCAGCCTGTGCTGAAGCCTGGCAGGCTCAAACTTGTCTCTGACTCTAGTCAGTTCTTCAGAAATGAGATAAAAAGAGAAGGACTTTCAGAACTACCAACTTACAGGAAACACAGGGAACTAAGAAACATACTGGAACATGCCAGACAGATATCTGGAAGACACACAACCCAATCTCTGTAACAAATCAGTTGTAGGGAGGGAGAAGAGGCAAGCACGGGGGAAAGCTACCGATGACAAGATGCAGCAGACAGCAAGCAATCGCCAGGGGAGGCCCTTGCCAGGGTCCAGAGTCAAACAAACTGCTCCAGATATTTGTAACTTTACTATCTACGTGGGAAGACGGAATTGTGTAGTGGTGCTAAAAAGAGTGTTTCCGTAGCGGTTTGGGAGGAAAACATCATTGGGAATGTGTGTGAAGTATTTAGAGGTGAAGTGATACTATGTCTGGAATTGACTTTGAAATGGTCCTGCAGGAGTCTGGGATAGGTGTATGGATATTATTCCCATGCTTTCTACTATTCTCTAGACTGAAAAATTTTAATAGTGAACATGTAAAGAACTGTTCGAAAGCCCATACCTCTAAGAAATGCACTCTGGGATAGTGACAAAGGAACCGACAGGCGCTGGAGGAGGGGCAGGGGCCCAGTTGGTGGCTAAGCTGCTGGCTGAGGCTCGCTGGCCCCAGGCAGGTGCTCATACCTCCCACCCACCCTCGTGTGCTTGAGCTGGTGGGGCAGACAGTGCCTGGGCTCCGCCCCATAGCCCCCCATAGGGAAGCTGCGCCCCACATTGTTCCTCATGTTCTCAGATGACGCTGAGGCTCTTGGGGAAAAGTGGGAGAGGTGGGGACACAGGCCCTAGAGCACAGAGCACGAAGAGGAGACCCACCAAGGAGTAATGGCAACACACTGGGACTCCATGATCACATGTCCAAAAGCATGCACCGTCATGAATAAAATGAAAGAAAGCTAGGCCGAGCTCCCAGCAGGTGCACATCTGGCTGATGAAGCAACCAGCCATCTATGTCCACTCAGCACACAAGTGCAGGGGAGTGGGCAGCCTGCTGGGGCCTGAGAGCCGGGCACAGGCGTGGAAGTGTGGTGGCTATGCAAGGAAGGGCACTGTCCCATCAGATGGACGGCCAGCGAGCCCACTGGGGCTGGGGACCCCCACTGTCACGTGCCTTGCAGGCAGGGGTCCCCTTCAGCTCCCTCCTATTGCTGCGCTGATGGGCACTGAACCAACTCAGTCCACAAGCACAGCCGGAGAAGCAGAGGAGAGGGCCTCTGGCAGTCCGTGCGTGTGCCAGCTCTGAGCCACCGCAGTGTCCAGCCCACTGGGTGGCTGGTGCTCCAGTGGGGACACAGTCTGCACGAACAAAAAGCATGGTGGTTTGTGCATTCAGGGTAAATATCAAGCAAGGAACAAAGAGGACATCACCTCACCTTGCCCCCGATCATGACAGTCCTGGGCACAAAGGCTCTGGCTGGGTCCTTCTTTATTCCTGCAGGACAAACAAGAGATTCAAATAAGGCACTAAAGCCAGACAAACCCCTGCTTTGGGACATGGTGTGGTGACCAGCATCCCCAGAGATCAACCCTGACACAGGGAGCAGGGTGCAGCCACTGGACAAGCCCCTAGATTCTGCATTTAGATCCCACTTTGGTGAGGAAGGAGGCCAGAACAAACTCTTCCAAAAGGCTCACAGGAAAAGTTGCACCTGTTTCCAGAACAGCCCAAAGCAAGGGGCTGGCTTGGGTCTAGTCACTGGCTGTCAAGGCCCTTGCACATGATGGATACTTGGAAAAGAGGGGACCCTGGGATCATGGTAATGGTACCGTCAACCATTGAGGAGTGTCAGATGAGACCCCAAGTTTCCCCCTACCCTCGCTGTGACCAGATATGAGAAGCTCTCCCGAAGCTCTCTTGCACGGGGGGCAGCCTGAGGGTCAAGATACAGCGGCCGGCTCACCTGCAGCCCCAGCAGACTGAGGGGGTCCTCACCAGGCCCTTGGCTCTCAATATCAGTGTGTATGGGGAGGTGCTGGAGGGGTCTACAAAGGGGGGAGGCATCCCTCCACCACATTCACCAGAGGTCAGGAACCGACCAGAGCAGTGGGAATCATGGCTGAAGCTTTAACAACTGACTCCAGGTCCTACCAAGAATATGGCTGTCCCTTAGTTTGGAAATTTCCCACTTCTAGAAATCAGACCGAACAGGGAAAAGAGGAAAAAATAAAACACAAACTACATTTTCACCAAAGCCCAGAAAGAGGAAAAACACACAAACTCCAGGTCACTGAGCAAGTTGTGCCAGATCACAGGGTAGGTGGGGCATAGGGCTGCGAGGGCAAGGTGTCCTGGGACCCAGGCTCTCCAGAGACGCTGTCAGCAGGGCTGGTGTCCTGGGGGCCAGGAAGGAGTGTGGCTGGGGCCAGGAAGGCAGACCTCACCTGTACCTCTCCTCGAGGAAAACCTGCTTGGAGGGTCTCCCATCCTGGGGCAGAGGCCCCCAGGGCAGAAATCAGGGGGCCAGGGCGGGTGGCCACGGCCACACGGACAGGGGCCACGGCTGCGCTGGGCTCCATGAAGCCCCTGCTGGTAGCCCGGGCAGTGCAGCTCAGGCAAATCCGGACATGGCTTTGCTATAGACAAAAAGCAGAACTGGCCTCCCTGTAAGAATCTCCAACCTGGGATGGCCGCCAGCTCAGAAGAGTCCGCAGAGCCGAAACTGAGGTCCTGAGGAGAGGGCAGGACACGGGAGCACATGAAATGAGAACTGGCAGGACACAGGAGCGAAAGGACGCCAATGGGGAGGCGAGACAGAAAAAGGACCCACACACACACAGGATGGAAATGAGAAAAGCAGACAACACAGCAGAAAAGGAAAGATCTTTGGAAATGTTCGGAGAGAACTCAAGAGACAAGAAGAAGATAGGTAGAAGGAAGCCAGCACACACCTCGCTGAAGTCTGGGAGGAAAAAAAACAAAACAGTGGCACCAAATGTTTTAAATACACTTCAAGAGGGCGCCTGGGTGGCTCAGTTGGTTAAGCGACTGCCTTCGGCTCAGGTTATGATCCTGGAGTCCCGGGATCGAGTCCCACATCGGGCTCCCTGCTCAGCGGGGGGTCTACTTCTCCCTCTGACCCTCCCCCCTTTCATGTGCTCTCTCTCCCATTCTCTCTCTCTCAAATAAATAAATAAAATCTTTAAAAAAAAAAAAATCTGGTTAGGGTGCTTGGGTGGCCTCAGTTGGTTAAGCGACTGCCTTCGGCTCAGGTCATGATCCTGGAATCCCGGGATCGAGTCCCGCATCGGGCTCCCTGCTCAGCAGGGAGTCTGCTTCTCCCTCTGACCCTCCTCCCTCTCATGCTCTCTGTCTCTCATTCTCTCTCTCGCAAATAAATAAAATCTTAAAAAAAAAACAAAAAAAACACCTTGTTTAAAAAATAATAATAATAAAATAAAATAAATAAATAAATACACTTCAAGAGACCTTCCTAGAAATAATATAAGACCTCAGTGAATGCATTCGGGATGGCCTGAGCTTCCGGGGAAAACTGACCCACAACATTCAGCACCAAGACCCAGCCCAGTGTCATCAGCACAGGACCTCAGGACACCACGACACGCCAACGCCCCCCGCCCCCCCACGCCGGACAGTGCAGGATGGACCTCCAAGATGCTCCAGGAAAGAAAGTGAAGCCAAGAACGTCACCTGCAAACAGTCCCATGTGTTCTAAACAAGCAAGAACTCACAGCTCACGCGCACGGCTGTCCTGATCGGGCGGGAAGCCCGGGGTGGAAGGGCGGAGCAGGACGTTGTCACAGAAAGCCTGGCAGGGGGGCACTGAGCGTGGTCGTGCGGAGGCGGGGAGCGGCCGGCGGTCCGCTGTGACCAGGGAGAAAGCGCGCCTGCGCCGGCCAGGGAGCTGCCGGGGGGATGGCACAAACCCCGGCGGCCTGCCTGGCGGAAGAGCTGGGCTGGGCAGCTAGCAAGGCCAGAGGCGCGCGCACCGGGGAGCCCACGGGCCCACGCAGACAGACTGGGACAGGCGGGCAGAAGGGCAGTGACGTCACAGCTGCTCACAGACGGGGGACTGACAGGGTGCTCCCCGCAGAGGCCCAGGGACAAAGAAAAGGCAGAAAATCACAACCACGGAAGAAAACCATGGCAAACAAGATGCGGTCTCTGTGAACTGTGGTTTCTGGCCAGGGAGGCCAGGGAGGCGCTCTGGAGCACCTCCTTCGGCCACACACACAGGCGGGCCCTGGCGGGGAACTTTCCAGGAGGATCGGCGCCAGGAGCGTCAGAAACTCTCAACCATGAACGTCGTCTGTCCTGTTACTTAACTGTCTCATAAGTGAGCGGCTTCCTCCACCTGACCTCTGTGTCCTGAGTAGAGTATTAGTGGTTCCTTGGTTTTCAAAATTAAGAGTCACCGTATTAAATTACAAAATTCTAAAATCTAAGTTTTTCCTTAAGGCTTTATTATATTTATAAACCTAGCAAATATTCATATTTACTTTTTAGGGGCTCTTTGATTCATGTTTGCTCCCACAGCTGAACACTGCTTAAGCAGTTTAAGGGACGTGTATAAGTTTAACATGTACTATTTTATTTTTGGTAAATATACTTTAAACGTCTAACAAGTAAAATCTTTCCAAATAGCTCACGACAAGTCTAACAGATAACAACCAAGTTTGAACTCAACACTAAACTGAGCCATCACCCAGCCCGTGAGTCCCTGAGGCGCGGCGGCGAGGGCCCCGGGCACACTCACGGTTGTACAGGGTGACGATATGCAGGCAGTTCAGCAGCTGCCGCTTGTACTCATGGATCCTCTTCACGTGCACGTCGAACATGGAGGAAGGGTTGATTTTCACCTTATATTCCTTCTCCAGCAAGGCAGAGAACTTCAGCTTGTTTTCCTGGGGTGAAAAAAGGACAAGGATGGTCAAACCCCAGAGTCCCCATGGTCTGACTAAGGCTCCGGCCTTCCAGCCACGCAGCAGGGCAAGGGCTCCGGGAGGCCTTCTGAGGATGGGGGGTTGGGGAGCAGGGTGCTGAAGGTGGGCACACACCCGGAACAGCAGAAATAAATGGAAAACTAGACCAAAATGCAAACCTACACAGAAGCAGAAGGGTAAGAAAAGTAGAACAAATGGGAGTTGTGAGTGTGGTGTCAAAGGATACAGATGGGGGCAGGCAGGGAGAGAAAACTCAAGATGAAGGACTCTTTCTGGGCCCTAAGACCATGTGGCAGCCCAGCAGACAGGCAGGCTTGGGAGGGGCCATGTTCTTGGTCATGGCAGCCACCTGTCAGGTCTGGAGGGCTCCAGGGGCCCCGGCCTGTCTGCCTGTGTGGCTGGCTGACCCGGGGAGAGGCTCTCACGCCACCAAGCAGCATGTCACATGCAGGGACGCCAGGACTGGATGGACTTTCAGCGCGCCTCCTGTGGATGAACTCTTCCTGCAGAACTTGGACCAATGCATACTTGGGCTGCTCTGGGGTCTGCACCCGCCTGCCCACCTGCTGGTGACCTGAGGACTGAGCGGGGTGGATGGACTAGGCGGCCGCTGGGTCTGACACCCAGATCATGCAGGACGGCTGTCCCACACTGGGCCTACCTGCTTGACCTTGGCCACATCCCTGATGAGTGCCTCGTCATCAACCAATGGCAACAGCTTCTTCAGTTGGCTCAGGTCAGTCAGGAAACCCTCCCCAATTTTCTGTAGAATTGTAAAGGGACACATGGTTTCTGCTCGCTGTGAGACCCATCCTCCTGGAGACTGTCCTCCCATTTTGTCATCCCTGCCTCTGCTTTCCTCCCTGGATCTGCTTCAGCTTGGCCCCAGGCCTGCTTCTCTCTCACAACACCCAGCTATCAAAAACACCCCCACACCATGGCTGCAACCAACCACCATGGGCAGCCCCACCCCAGGCTCCCTCTCAATCAGACCTGGGTTTGCTCCCAACCAGGACGTCGCAGTCACAGTCTGGTCAAGCTCAAATATCCACAACAATTGTGCAAGCCTCCCTTGTCCCCTTCACAGACACGTCCCAAACCTGGGGGCCAACCATGGCCTAGCAGCTCCTCACCCATTCCCAAGGCCCTGCACCCTCCAGTCACTTCCTGGTTCGGACCTCTCTGCACTACAGCAGGGCGGTCAGTCTGAGCACACCTCTCATCAAGTACCCCGCTAAGTCTCCCTGTTGCTAACAGGATCACGAGGAAAACTCCCGGCCTGTCCTCCCTCTGCCTGCCTCACCAGGCACTGAGCCCTGCCAGCCTTCCAGCTCCCAGGGGCCATGCCCCTCACCGAAGGAGCAGAGAGTCAGTGCTCCTGGCTCCCTCCTGTTAGCCCTTCAGATCTGTGCTCGGTTGTCCCTTTTCCAGAGAAGCCTTCCCTGACACACGCAGCCCAGACAGGCAGTGTCCCCATAGCAGGCCCTCACCGGGCACCACCCGGACACAGGTCTTCTTTGTGATTTCCCAGCTAGCACAGCACCCGGGGTGTAAAAGCACCCATTTCCTCCTTCCTTCCTGCACGAGCACATGAACAGTAAGTTTAACACCGCGTCTCTGCCTCACCAAACCTCGTCAGTGGGCCTGTGGCTGCCGCTCAGCCGGGTGGCCCCACCCCGGTCCTCCCCGAAGCCCAGGACCTCACTTCTGAAACTCCTGCACAAGCCGCTGGGGCTGCTGGGACCGCTGACCGCTCAGCCTGGCCCAGCACTCCCACGTCTGACCCCACACGTCCCCAGCCTGGATCCACTGCTGGTCAACACACAAAGGAGCGATCACTCCCCGCTCGGCACCTGCTGGCGATGGGCCTGAGGCCTTTGGGCAACAGCCAAGGCTCTAACTGTGCCCACAGCTCCCTGGGGACTCAGAGGCAGTGGGTCTCACCTCCGCGATGGTGCCGGCCAGCCCCGGGTTACACAGCAGCAGCCACCGTCGGGGTGTGATGCCATTTGTCTTATTCTGGAACTTCTCTGGCTCCAGCTCATAAAAGTCCTTAAAGCTGAAACAGAAAAAAGACAAGTATCACAAGCCCTATGTTTTGAATAAGGTGAGCAAAAGAACATAAGGAAATCCCCCGGAAGATCACGAAGCTCAGTTTTTCTGTTCTGTTTTCTAAAGAGCGCAGAGCGTCCGTGTTACCGCACACCTTGACAACGCTGGGCACGGGTGCTTTTCAAAGCACTGCACATTCGGCCACAGAGCGCTCACCACACGGGGTGGAACCCGGCCATCTTCCACGGTGACTGTGACATTGGAGAGGGTACAGGTTGTAGAGCTTGAGAACCGGGGTTTAGTTTCCCCATCTGTAAAATGGGGACACACCCCGCTGACAGGCTTGCTGCAGGGACTAAAGACTATTACACACAAAGCCCTTGGGCCAGCACCAGAAACACAGAAGCCTCCACACAGACAGACCCGGTGTGGGGTCTACCTGGTGCTCACAGAGGTGCTCCACACACACCTGGGTTGAGGATGGAGGGAAGGAGTTCCAAGATCACGTTCCACCAAGAGACGGAGGGGGAGCATGAGATCTGACCTAAGGATTCCTCCTTCCTCTCGCTGATGAGCCCTGGCTCTTCTGGCCCTAACCTCCATGCTGTCTAGGCATGGGACACCTGTCCCCAAGTAGGGCACTCCGGCGCTTGGTCAGCAGCAAATGGCTCCAGGAGAGAGCCAGAAAAGAGGAAGGCACTGGTGACAAGAAGCCTCAGCACCTCACCACCACCCGCTGAGTCGGAGCCCCCGACGGCTGTGCCCTGAGCAGTTCAGTCAGTGCCCATGAGGGCAGCAGGCCCCACCACCATGGATATGGCTGCTAACAGTCCCAGAGGCAGATCCGGGGTCAGCTCAGGGCAAATGCTAGCCCCACTCACACTGACTGCTTCACAATCTCCGAGTGGATCCTCGCCACGCCGTTAACAGCATGGGACCCGATCACACACAGGTGGGCCATGTTAATCCGCTTGCAGTCCCCTTCCTCGATCACAGACATCCTCCGCAGGCGGTCAACGTCCCCAGGGAACAGGGCGGCCACGTGCTGTTGCCAAGACAGAGAGCCGTGAGCAGGAGGCCCAGGGGCCCCCTGGGGAGATTCCAGCTCCTCCAAGGAAATCCCGGGGTTGCTGCAGCCCAGACCTGCATTTCAGCTCCCGGGACGCACCTCCCAGAGCCCCGAGTGCAGAAGGAAGCTCCTCCATGCCGCACCGCCCAGGGAACGGCCTGCGCCGGCTGGAGGACCCCGCAAACCTGTCCTGCCAGGGGCAGACAGTCGGAGAACCTTGGTGCTGAGGTGTGCCACGGGACTCATGAGGACAAGATGAGAGTGCTGCCCTCCTGGCCTAGGCAGGGTCTAGCCAGTCTGACCAGTTGGAACAACTACTTTTTCACCAGAAGGTTAAAAAACTGAACTACAGGGGTGCCTGGCTGGCTCAGTAAGTTAAGTGTCTGCCTTCGGCTCAGGTTGTGATCCTGGGGTCCTGGGATTGAGCCCCGAGTTGAGCCCCAGTCGGGCTCCGCGCTCAATGGGGAGTCTGCTCCTCTCTCTCCCCCTCTGCCCCTCCCCTCACTCGTGCTCTCTCTCAAATTAATAAAAAAAATCTTAAAAAAAAAAAAAAACTACAAACACACCTGGATTCTAAGTTGCCCTTTTCGTGCACCATTCTCCTCTCCGCAGGTAACAGAGAAAAGACAAATGCTGCTTTGTTTCCAAATCACCCAAATGCTGCTATGATGTCCCAGGACAAAGACATTTCAGGAACAGACACATCTGAGCCCCACTCGGGAATGGGAATGTTTTAAAAAGAGCTGAATCCATGACTCCCACATACACTGCAGAGCTCTAGGTGTGGGGACTAGGCATCACCTCTGCTGGGTGACAGCCCCTGGACCCCAAAGTCCTCTGCTGGGCAGAGGCTATTCAAGAAATAAGGCCCCTGTCCCAGGCCAGATCATTCCATGTGGAGGACAGGAGGGCCCTTCACCTCTGCCCACCATCTCCATCCCCGACCACGACAGGAGGGGTGGTCATGCAGCAACCCCCAAGCTCCCCACCCACATCCCTGCTGCTCACATCCAGGTGCCTCTGGTTGATGGCGTAGATGATCTCCAGGTGCCGTGGCAGGAGCTTCTCAAACATGGACACAGGCCAGCGCTCTAAGGCCTCGGGTAACACGGTGTGGTTGGTGTATGCACAGGTCTTCTTTGTGATTTCCCAGGCCTAGAACATTCCAATGTGTTTTGTTTAGAAACAGTTCTTCTACCAGATGCCTAAGCAAGGGGCAAGTCCAGGATCAAAGGGAGATGTTTGGATCCCACCAGAAAGGGGCCCAGTCAGCTAGCTGTACATCTCTGCTCTCTGGGGCCTGTCTAGAACCTCAAAACCTACAAGGGAGCCCCATGGCCTTCACATTTCAGACATGACCACGTACATTCTACTTCCTGACAGAGCACACACACATATATGAGTAATGCTTACCTCACCACCTGGCATCATTCACTGACTCACTTTTCTTCTGTAAACTATTTTTTATTGGTGAACAAAGCAGAACACCAATTTTCTACTTTATTTCCACCCAACTGATCTCACACCCAGTCCAAGAACACTGGGAACCTGTGTGACCTCCCTCCACTGGCCAGGAGCGGACGGGATCATGGGGTGGGGGGGCGCCCAGCCCCATCTGGAAGTGCACCCCAAACCAGAGAGGGGCTCTGGGTTCTACAAAACGATGTAAAAGTTGTTCTACAGTTTTACATGTTGATTTAAACTAGATTAAGAAAATCTATACAAGTATCTAGGACCAAATGAGTCAGAACAAACTTATAAAAATGTAAACAATGTGTTTCTTTATACTTAATACTTCTGGGGGTTTTGTCACAATTCTAAGATGAGAAAAATGTATGTGAGAAGCTCTAAGAAGTGTCAGGATCCTTTTCCTGTCTTCTAGAAAATTATTCTTGTGTGCCTTTGCACCAGTGCCCCACCCACGGTGTCCTGGTCCCTTGGGAGAAACCCCAGACCCACTCCGGGAACGTCCTCCTCCCCACGGCTGTCTTCTCAGGGACAATGTCCCTTTCTCCCCAGGCCACAGGGGAAAGGCCCTCCTCAGCATCCTAGGGGCATCTCAGTACTCACTACTGTTGTTGGGACAGGCCTGAAGGTGAAGGGGATAACGACACCACACGTGCCCAGGTCTGTGGGGACACCATCACCCCATGTACCCAGGTGTCTGCAGGGGACACCGTCACCCACATGCAGGTCTGGGGGGGATACCATAACCCCATGTGCCCAGGTCTGCGGGGGACACCATCACTCCACATGCCCAGGTCTGTGGGGAACACCATCACTCCGTATGTCCAGCTCTGACAGGGAGAGTGTCACCTCACATGCCCATGACTGTGGGGACACCATCACCCCATGTTCCCAGCCTTCGGCGCTCACCTTGTCCCAGTCCACTTTCTCCACGTCCACCAGTATCCGCATGAGCTCAGGGATGGCAAGGGCTGGGTGGGTGTCGTTCAGCTGGATGGCAACCTGCAGTTTACACGGAGCAATCCCCCTCAATCCCCTTGCCTGCATGGGTGCCACCATGGTCAGTGTGTACAGAATGCGGGTCTCAGCCGCCCACCCCTGAGGAGCCTGGTCGATAGGGCCGACAACGGGAGCTGAAAGCATGGCAGAGGTGCTGAGCCCAGCATGACAACCAGCCAAGGAGCAGGGAGTACAACAGGGCCACAGGGAGGGGCCAGGAAGACCCGGTAGGCGAGCTCCTCAGCAGGACCTTCAGCCTGCCTCCAAGGCCCTCCTCATGCTCTCCACAGCTCCCCCTGACCCAGAATGTTCCTCCCAACTAGGGTATGTTGGCCTTATTTAAAGTCACGGAACCCTGGACGCCTGGGTGTCTCAGTCGTTAAGTGTCTGCCTTCAGCTCAGGTCATGATCCCAGGGTCCTGGGATCGAGTCCCACATCAGGCTCCCTGCTCAGCAGGGAGTCTGCTTCTCCCTCTCCCACTCCCCCTGCTTGTGTTCCTGCTCTCGCTATCTGTCTCTTTCAAATAAATAAATAAAATCTTTAAAAAAATAAAAAAATAAAATAAAATAAAATCACGGAACCCAGCCTGCCAAATGCATCACGATTTGCCCATGGGAACCTTTTACAGTGTCCCTTGCTGCTCCTAAGGATGCCTTGTGTGGTCCTAATCAGGGAGGAGGAGCCCGGCCCCTAATGACAAGGAGGCCAGGATAAGGGGGGGCTGCTGTCCTGCCCATCCCCCTACCTACCCAAGGCCCAGCCTTGAGGAAGAAATTGAGCCTGGGAACGTCCTGCCTTTCTGCACTGGGTTCAAGGCCCATCCACAAACCAACCTTGTCTGGGAACGTCTCAAAACAGGTTCTCACTGGGTCCCGGCAGCCGAACTTGGAGGACTTAAAGCGTCGAATGATGTCCTGGAGGGTGGCAGCCACCACAAAGTACTCCTGCTTCAGGCGGAGCTCCTTCCCCTCGAAGAACTGCAGACAGGGACAGCGCTAGCACCGACAACAGCCAGCAGGGCCGCAGCAGGCCCTTCAGGGACAACCCCCCCCCAACCCCGGGACCCAAGAAGGGCAGCAGGCCGAGGGATCCTGCTCCAGGGACTGCAGGGGCACACGTGTGCATGGAATGGGAGCCTGTGGGGGCCAGCACAGTGCTGACGCCTCTGTCCCCACCATCCCGAGCCCCAGTCAGGTAATCTGCAGCTCAGGGGCACAGGCGTTAGGTGACGATGGCCTACCCTGCATGTGATCTTCAGACAGGGAGGCAGCCAGCACAGGGCCACACTGCCCTGTGTGAGGACACCAAGCACGCAGGTCTCGTTCCTTAACAGCCAGAGCCACTCAGAAGCACAAGCTCCAAAGCATCAGGGTTCGTGGCAGGGAGGTGAGGATGGGTGGGTTTGGCTGTAAGCCTTTCAGCACCAATGCCCTTTGCTGCTAATGTGCACATGCTACGCTGATTAAATAGAAAACGCACAACCCACTTAGGCAAATTCCAAGGACTCTTGTCTGGCAACAGTAACAAAGCCAGTGGACACTAAAGTTGGTGGCAATGGAGACAGTGGTTGTGACTCCATCTAGTGGGTGGGGGCACATACTAAAAGCTTTTCAAACCATGACTGGCATATGTCTCAAGGCATCACTGACAAATAGGGACTGCTGTCCCCACTTGAGAAATGGGTCACACAACTCTCGGGGAAGCGGCATCACGTGGCAGGAGAGCAGAAGCCGGCTGCACGTGAGGTCTGACAAGCTCACACATCCCCTACACATTGCCCTGCATGTGGCCCCCTAGAGAGTCAGCTTGGAGCCAGCCCTCAGACTGCAGACGTGTGAGAAGAGCCCACAGGCCTCCCGAAGCGTCCCCTTAGGGAGAGGGCAAGGGGAAGATGCTAACAGGCGCACTTGGACTTGTGGGGCTTCATCAAGCATGCAGCGCCATCCTCACTCCAAGGAGCCACATGAGGGCCACTGGTGGCCACTTATGTGGTCTCACCTGAGAACTGTGGTCCTTCTAGAGAGCCCCAGCCTCCCTGTGCACTTTCCTAGCAGATGAGAACCAACCATGTGAGCTACTCACATTATCATTTGGATACAGGACTCTGGAGATGTTCTCGGCCAGGTTCCTGTCCAGGACTGCCTCGATGTAGCCACCCACATTAACTGTGCACAGAGACGGTAAGGTCAGGACCCATGTGCCTTTCCTTGACTCCCCATGTGCCCTCTGCCCACAATTTCTCCCTCACTTCCCTGAACCATGTGAGGGGCATTCCGGAACAGGAGGTGCCCCCAGAGCCATGGTCTCACTGCGCCCTCACACACCCTACAGGGCCCCAGGCCCCTCGCTCCTTCCTGAAGGTGCAGGGTCCCAGGAGCACTGGCTTTGCTTGTGGGTGCTCCCTGGGAGGCCCCAGTGCTCTGAGGAGCCTGCCCTCTGCCCTCCACAGAGGGAGCCTTGTGCTCTCTGCAGCAGGGACAGTGCAGACAGGACAAGAGCTGCGCGGGCAAGTCTGGGGGAAGCCACCCAAAAGAGACAAGAGGGACAGAACGCACAGTCATGGAGCTTGAAGTCGTTGGGTGCCTTGGCGGACCATAGCCTCATAGTGTTGACGGTGTTGTTCCTGTAGCCGGGCACCGGGGTGTCGTAGGGCATGGCCAGCACGACCTGGCCAAGGAGAGATGGTCCGATCAAGTCAGCCCGAGACACTGTCCCCGGTCCCAGCCTCCTCATCCCACCAGCAACATTCTGCTGCCTGCTGGTGGCCAACCTGCTTGCCCTCTGGCTGTTCTCCTTCAGCCCCAGACGCCTGCCACTCGCCCTGTGCCAGGGCAACCCAGGCCAAGAGCACCTGTGGTGGCCCTGCAGGGAAGGTCCTGACCACACTCTTAAGGTCACATCTGTCTTCTCCAGATTTACCTCCTTCAACATTGGCATTAAGAACTCTTCCCACTCAGCTGCTCAAGCGGCCACTGTGTCAACCTCACTTATGCTCTGTTAGTAGCCACACCTCCTGAGTCCTCGTCCTCTGCCCTCCACACTGTCCCTCTTCTTGCTCGACCCTGCTTGTGCAATTTCAGGACTCAGCTAACTTCTCCACAGATGGCTTCTATTTGTTTCCCAATGTCTGCAGAAGGCCTTGACCTCTAACCCTCAGAGAAATCAAACCAGCCCACACTCTACTCACAAAAGAAAATGCAGGGCCTGCTCTCCCCCCACAGAGCCTGCCACCCCTAACCCCCCATTTCCTCTGTCCACAAGTATCTGCTTTACTCTTAGCAAGAACAGGAAGATACGCACAAGCCTCAAGGTCACTTCCAACCCTCAGACCCTCCAATGGGGCTTCTCACACTCAGGCATGCCCGTGGGGGCTCAGACAGGTTCCCCTATGTGGCTTTATGAGATGAAATCCACTCTTACAGCCAAAAGGACTGCATGATAGCATTGCTAGAGCCTTAGTATCGCCTTTCCCTTCCCCTCCCCTCCCCTCCCCTGCCTCCTGGTTCCCACAGCCTTGTCCAAGCCAGTGACAAGCCCTGCAAAGCATCCCTAACCACCCCTCCTTCCCTCTCCAGGGCCAGCCCTCCAGGTTAAGGCCCCTACCACACTCTTCCTGAAATGCCCCCATGGTCTCTGTGCTTCCCTACATACATGATATGCTCATCTTCTACAAGCACATGCACTGGGATAACTGACCCCTTCTCTGTTCTTTCAAATTAAATACAACTTATTATGGCATTTTAGGCCTCCATAACATGGCTCCAGCTAGCTTTAGCCTATGCACCCTGTTTAAAACTTAGGCTGCAGAAAACGTGGACAGCTCACTTTTCTGTGCCCGGCACTTCCCCAGTCTCCTGGGCTCACCTCCCCACATCCAGATGACTGAATCTTGTTCGTTACAGCTATGCCCCCATGAAGGCTCTCCTGCCTCCTCCGTCTGCCCCCTAAGACCACCCAGATGTGCACTATCTGTCGTCCCAGAGCCTGGACTAGACTGTCCGTGCTCTCATCCTGGTCCCCTTGTCAACGCCCATGCCCCGTTCTGGGACATCCACCCAGCTCACCACACTGCCCAGGGCTCTGACGGCTCAGCAGTGGTGGGTGATACCCAGGAGACACCACTAAGGCCTGTGCTGTGTGCTGAGTGCACGCATCAAGCGACATGCTGGGGGGCTATCCACGTCCCCCAGGGAATCGGTGCCCTGCCCCTGTCACCACACTGTCCTGCTAGCCAACACTGGCTGGTCTCAACTCCGACACAAGCCCCTGTTAAAGTGCAAAGCCTGGGGCTTCCACGGAGCCTTTCTCACTGTCTGGGCGGCTCCCGACAACGTGTAAGAAGCAGGTGTATGAGGACAAAGCCTCCCAGGCTTTCACCTCGAGTCAGGTCGTCTGCAGAAATAGCACATGTCCCACTCCCGAAGGGAAGCTGGTGGGACAGTGAACTGTGGCAGTCCCTCACTGAGCCCCCCACCTCCCCGGGGGTGCCGGGGTGGCTACCTGGGTGTCCAGCCACTTGACGCCCTCCAGGCAGTGCTCCACCCGCCCGTAGAAGTGCACAGGCAGCATGTACTCCGGCCGGGCCTTCTCCCAGGGGTTGCCGTAGCGCAGCCAGTCATCGGCCTCCTCCACCTGGAAAGGGGCCAGCAGTGAGGGCAGCTCTCACAGGGGGCGCTGGGGAGACAGGCCCTCAGCCCACACAGACCACACTGTCTAGACGGTGCCACCCGGCACTGAAATAAACCACAGCCTGCCTACAAGGCAAAGATTTCCAGTTCTGGTCAAGGCCTCGTGTTCAAAAGTTAACATGTTGGACCCTTAAAGAAACGAACTCAGAAAAATGCATTTAGGTAAAAAGACATTAAGAATCACCCGAATGTAACAATAAAAAGGAATGAAGTCCCGCTGCATGCTGCAACATGGGTGAACCTCACATACACATGGAGTCAAAGAAGCTCCCGTAGCGTATGGCTCCATTCACAGGAAATGTCTAGAATAGCCAAATGCATAGAGACAGCAGGTAGATCAGTGGTTGTCAGGTGCTAGGATGTGACTGCAAATCCATGCGGGACTTCTTTTTGGGGTGATGGAAGTGTTCTGGAAACAGACAGTGGTAATAGCTGTCCAACTTTGTAAATATATTAAAAACCACTTGGTAACTCAATAAAGTTGTTATTTAAAAAAAAAAAGAATCACTGGAGCCCACTGCTTGGAAAACGACACCACAAATTAGTGGGGACGGGCTGGGCTGCCTTTGCCGCAGGAGTGCCTGGACACACCACTGGAAGACACTGCTTTTCTGCTAGGCCTTCCATAAAGCAGCTTATTTTTCAAAAACTGCACCTGGTAGCATCCAAAATCAGTAAATACACAAAAAAGAATCCCACAAATAAAACCAAAAGTAGCCCCACAGATCTAACAATCTTTGAGTAGAAGCATTTGGTGGGGTTGCAATGGAATAAATTAATTTGGTAAGCAGTGAATAAAGAATTATAAATATAAATTAAAATTTAAACGAGTGCCCTTTTTCAAATTTTTTAAAAAGATCTATTTATTTATTTGAGAGAGGGAAACAGAAAGCACACACACATGTAGGGGGAGAGGCATAGAGACAGAGAATCCTAAGCAGACTCCGCGCAAAGTGCGGAACCCAACGTGGGGCTTTGATCTCACAACCATGAGATCACGACCAGAGCCAAAACCCAAGAGTTGGACACTTAACTGACTGAGCCACCCAGGTGCCCCAGGTGCCCCTTTCTTCTTCAAATTTAACAAGCAACCCTAAGTACAGGCATACCTCGGAGATATTGGTTTGGCTCCAAACCACCAAAATAAGGTGAATATAGCGATAGAGAGAGTCAAATGAATGTTTTGGTTTCCCAGTGCATATGAAAGTTACGTTTACATTACACTGTAGACTATTAAGTGTCCAACAGCATTATGTCTTAGAAAACAATACCCTGGGGTGCCTGTGTGGCTCAGTCATTAACCGTCTGCCTTTGGCTCAGGTCATGATCCCAGGGTGCTGGGATCAAGCCCCGCATCGGGTTCCCTGCTCAGCGGGAAGCCTGCTTCTCCCTCTCTCACTCCCCCACTTGTGTCCCCTCTCTTGCTGTCTCTCTCTGTCAAATAAATAAATAAAGTATCTTAAAAAAAACAACAACCCCCCCCCACACACAATACCTTAATTAAGAAATATTGCTACAAAATGCTAACCATCATCTGAGCTTTCAGCAAGTTATAATCACTGATCACAGATCATGGGAACAATGTAATAATAAAGTTTGCAATATTGTGAGAATTACCAACATTTGACAGAGACATAAAGTGAACAAATGCTGTTGGAAATATGGGACCAACAAACTTGCTCGATGCAGAGTTGCCACAATCCTTCAAGTTGTAAAAGATGCGGTATGTGAGAAGCACAATAACTTGAAATGCAATAGAACAAGGTGTGCCTGTATGTTACCTTGAGAGTTTTTTTAAAATTTTTATTCTTTAATTTTTATTTATTTTTTATAAAGTAAGCTCTATGCCCAATGTGGGGCTTGAACTCACCACCCCAAGATCAAGAGTTGCATGGTCTACCGACTGAGCCAGCCAGGCGCCTTGTTTTGTTTTGTTTTTTTTTAATGGTTCTTACACAGAAGTAAAAAGTCAAGAAGAGTATCTGGTTGCAGTTTTAGGGAGGTGACGTGGCTGAGGTTATTGCTTCAATATGTGCCTCTGCATCGTACTCCTGGCTGGGCTTTTCTGTCTGGTGCAGGCAGCTATTCATCATGGGACCAGCCCTGCCTTTTGATCTGGTGCCATGTCCTTGTACATTAGTGAGATTCTCCAACACCAAAGCCTGGCCATCTCCTGCAGAGTACGTCCATGAATTGTTTGCAGAAGCAGCATCTCCTCGACTACGGGGGCGGGGGGAAGGGGGGAGGCCTCCCAGGGGACCCCCATCTCTGCCCCCATGGCCAACAACACTGCTGTCTGACCACTGTCTGCATTCAATTCTGCTACAGCTAAACTCAATTAAAAACTGGCTCCCATGAAAACAGGGTGGGAGGAGGGTGAGTTTATAACTCACCTATCATCCCACAACTGTCTTTTTTTTTTTTTTTCAACGGTCTTTAAGCTGTTATGCAAGATGGCAAGAGGTGGAAGAACGAGAACACCAGAAGAAAGTAATGTCTGTGATCAAGCAAACAAAAGACAACACAAAAATACCTTCCTGCCTATAACCATAACACCAAGTAGGCAAGGAGGGGCCTCAGAGTTTCTGTCTTATGAATGCACGTTGCACAGACTGTAAGGAGCATGAATGGGCCAAAGCACATGGGTGTACAAGGGCTGGGGTGCCTCTGATAGACACACACACAAAAGGAACTCTGCATTAAATTACCCAGAATATACCAGGAGCAAAAGTGCAGTGCTAAGGTTGGAGAGAGTATGTCTGCAAATTAAGCAACAGATACAAATCTGTTTTTTCTTTTACTGTTAGCCATACTTTTCTTTGTCAACTTTTTATTATGAGTGTTTTCAAACATACAGAAGTGTTAAAAGAATTGGCAATAAACACTCACGCACCTTCAATTTAGGATCCGTAACTGTTAACATGTTGCTATACTTGATTTATCACATATCCATCCATCAACCCATTCATTTCTTGATGCATTTCAAAGTCAGTTGCAAATATCTGTACACTTCTCCAGGAACAGTTGAGCATGCACTTCATTAAGTACAGTTCATCCTGTGTTTATGTTTTAGGTTAATACATATACAGCGCAATGTATAAACCTGAAGGATACTCTTGAGTTCTGGCAATTGCACCTGCCTGTGACCCAAGCCCCTCAAGACACAGGAGCTTTCCATCACCCCAGTCTGTTCATGTTCTGTACTACTCTCCTGTTACAAACCTTTTAAACCCAACCACAGTCCTACTTTATATGTCACTTTTAGGCCCCAAATTATATTACATAAACTATCCTCCAATCAAGTGGAATAGCTATGCCTTCCATTTTGAAGTCCTGAACGAGGGAAATGGTCCCCCTGCCCAGTGGAGGGCAATGAGGCTGCACTTTGAGATTAGACTCTTTCCACCGATGTGGTCTTGGCCACCTCAATTTGCTGTGGTTTGATGCTTCAGAATCCAAGCCCACTCTCCCTCAGAGCCACGCTGCTTTGCAGTCCGGCCTCTAAGGACACTCAGGACACTGTCCCGTCACTGGCCATCAGGGAGTGAAGGCAGAAGGCGGGAACAAAACCTATGATAACACTGTTTCTCCACCTACTGTGTGTCAATTGTCCCACTGAGGGTGAACCAGAGGGGCCGCTTCTGCTCCACACTGAGATACAACAGGGAACCAGCACACAGCACGTGGTGGCCTCAACCCCTGTGCTCCTGTAAGACCAGCTAGGCCCTGGGTCCCTCCCCAACAAGTTTCGCAGGCTCCCAAAGTTGTGTGCGATGAGTGCACACAGAACATCAGCCTCTGGCAGCCCATAGAGAACTCTAAGGGAAGCACGGAGGTCACAGGATAGCCCTGACCTGTCACACCTCTGCTTTGCCCTGGACTGGCAGATAATCCCTCCAGAAAGGAGATCAACATAGAAAAGGCTGAACTGAAAGTGCCTGTTTTCTTGTGCACATGAGAGCTGGAAACAAGTGAAGAAATGGAGTCTCACTCACCTGCCAGCCATCGACAATCTTCTGGTTAAAAATCCCAAACTCATAGCGGATTCCATAGCCATATGCTGCCAGGCCCAACGTGGCCATCGAGTCAAGGAAGCACGCTGAAAATTCCAAACACAAAGCACTTCTTGGGATCAAAGACAATCAGCAGCTTCAAAGCCCACTGGAAGCAAAGCCTAGACACCCACATTAAGTAGGCCCTGGGACACCAGCCTCTGGGTGGCAGACGGCGATTAAAGGCTGACCCGTCAGCTTCAGATTTCATGAAAGGGAAACAGCCCCCTCCCCATCCCTTCAGCTTGAGAGCCGGGGGGGCCGGGCCAAGAGGGTGTTCGGCATGGGGGTGGGGGAGGTGGTGAGGGCAGAAGTGAGACACCCCACAGACAGCCCCCTCTAGCTTGGCATGCCTCTGAGCACACAGTGCCAACTGCCAGCTTTGTCCTAGAGCCTCATGCAGGCTGAAGGCCACAACAGCTCTACACATTCTACTTAAAATCCAAGTTGTTTGGACAGTAACACCACAAAATAGCTGTACACACCAGTGAAGGCGGCACAGGGATGGGGCTGGGAATGGACGGACATCTTGCCATCTATAAGGACTCAAACACCCAAGAGCCAAAGTTCCCCAAGGCCCCCAGGAAAGTGGCTGAACAGCATGTCACCATAAGGAGACTTTGTCCCAATCAAAATGTCTTGAAGAGGGCACCTGGGTGGCTCAGTCGTTAAGCGTCTGCCTTCGGCTCAGGTCATGATCCCAGGGTCCTGGGATCGAGCCCCGCATCGGGCTCCCTGCTCAGCGGGAAGCCTGCTTCTCCCTCTCACACTCCCCCTGCTTGTGTTCCTGCTCTCGCTGTCTCTCTCTCTGTCAAATAAATAAATAAAATCTTTAAAAAAAAAAAAATGTCTTGAAGAAAAAAAAATGTTTTAAAGATTTATTTATTTGATAAAGTGACAGAGAGCTGTTGGGGTGGGGGGGAGGCAGAGGGAGAGGGAGAGACAGTATTAAGCAGACTCTTCACTGAGCATGGAGCCAGATGCAGGGCTTGATCCCATGACCCTGAGATCATGACTTGAGCCGAAATCAAGAGTCAGACACTTAACTGACTGAGCCACCTAGGCTCCCCGAAAAAAACCAATGTTTTAAAATAAGATCCAGAAGGCAGCCTTACTAAACTTCTAGATTAACAAGAAAAAAAAGTCCTTAAGGAGACCGAGGGGTCTGGAGCCTTCCTCGAGCTTGGTGAAATGGGTGCTGTTTTACCGACTGGGAAGATGGCTACGACCAGGAGAATGCTACTGAGGGTGAAGGGGGCTGCAGGGGGCTACGCCCTAGGGGCTTATAGCACACAGGGGCTGCGTGCTGCCCGCCAGAGGGGCACCATGATTCCTTCTGTGGGGGAAGTAAGGTTCAGCTTCCTGTGTGGGATGATCTCATGGCATAAACTAAAGGAGAGCATTTGAGAGCAGGTGTAGGGGATGCACCGGCTTTCCCCCCGAAGAGGCGGAGGCGGGGCAGGCCTTGCAGCTGTCCCCTTACACAGAGCCAGGTGCTGTTTCATGTGGGAGAATCATATGCTGCTTTTGTAGTTACTGAAGAATTTAACTTCAGATTGGAAAACAGAAACACATGCACATACTCGGATAAATTTTAAGGGGTTTGATTCCTTTACAAAATGACAACTCTCAAAAGGGGCAACAATGCAAAGTGGTAGGGGCCTGAACCCACCGCCCGTGCCCCCCACACCAGGGCAACATAAAACTTGACTCAACTCTGTTCCAGAAACACTGTGCCCCAGAGCCTTGAAGCACAGAGCAAAATCGAATTTCACGGTGACAGTGATTTCCACTTCTAAGTTCTTGGTTTTTTAAGTTTATTTATTTAGTAATCTCTATACCCAATGTGGGGCTTGAACTCATGACCCTGAGATCAAGAGCCACATGTTCTTCCAACCGAGCCCACCAGGCACCCCTCCACTTCCAAGTCCTTCACTCAGCTCCCTTTGCCCTGAAAGGCTAGCAAAAATAACTCAAACAGGAAAAACAAAACAAAACTGGACATGCTCTCAAACAGAATGGCCCAAGGGAGCAATATCCCAAAAGGAATGACTCTGCTATTTTGGGGCAATCTGTTTACTACAGTAAAGCAGGAATGGATTGCCAGTGGGGCTGCATTCATAAATTGTGTGTGTGTGTGCACATGCACATGTGTATGTACCTGGGTTTATGTGTGTGCAGATGTATGCATGCACAGATGTATTTGTGTGTGTGCGTGCATGTATGTGTGCTGCCTATGTGCATGCATGTGTGTGTCTATCCATCTTTCTCCCAGTTACTGTCTGTGGAAAGTGGTCAGTATATTGGAAACCACCCCCCAGCGCCAGCTACCGAACACCAGCAAGCCTGGTCTTCATGATAATTAGGAAGTATCCTTGTGTGAAGGGAAACATAATGTTTTGCATTTTATTCCACTTGGATGACACTCTCCCATCCACTAAGGTCAATTTACACCGACAAACCGCTGTTGGGAGCACAGGTGACCTCACCCTCACCAGGTGATCAGCAACCAGAGCACCATATCAGGAGAGACCATGCCCTAGTCATACGGCGGGGTTACCTGCCAGCCTCCCCAAGCCTCCATTCCCGAGGCCAGCGTCCTCTTCTATTTCCTCCAGTTCTTCCAAGTCCAACCCCAACTGTGAATAAAAACAGAGGTAACACTTCAATATTAATATCTTCGCACGCAACAGGTGGAAAGATATTAAGTCTTGTCAGTTTATATCAAAGGTTAGAGTCGGCTTTTAGACTTGAAAATCTGATATTAAAATCTGGCATTTAATCAATGCACGATGATGAAATTTCCAGGTATTTCAAAAGCTGCCAAACTACGGAGGCGCCTGGGTGGCTCAGTCGTTGGGTGTCTGCCTTCGGCTCGGGTTATGATCCCACGGTCCTGGGATTGAGCCCCACGTCGGGCTCCCTGCTTGGTGGGCAGCCTGCTTCTCCCTCTCCCACTCCCCCTGCTTGTGCTCCCTCTATCACTGTGTCTCTCTCTGTCAAATGTATGGATGAAATCTTTCAAAAAAAAAAAAAAAAAGCTGCCAAACTACGTAAGAATTAATAATCAAAATGAAGCTTGGTTTAACAGCCAAAGATATTTATTGCCAGGTTACTAACCTACATATAGTGAACAGATTATAACATGTATCCTAAAAATGAAACCAGTGGTTTCAGTAATTCTCTAATTTCATATGGTCTCATGAAATTTATGTGACTTGTTTACTAATTATTTAACTGGCTGTATTTATTTATTTATTTATTTATTTATTTATTTATTTATTTAAAGATTTTATTTATTTATTTGACAGAGAGACACAGCGATAGAGGGAACACCAGCAGGGGGAGGGGGAGAAGGAGAAGCAGGCTCCCCGCCGAGCAGGGAGCCCGATGCAGGACTCGATCCCGGGACTCCAGGATCATGACCTGAGCCGAAGGCAGTCGCTTAACCAACTGAGCCACCCAGGCGCCCCTAACTGGCTGTATTTATTATTTGCCTCTCTGAAGTGGCCTCTTCTCTATGCTTAGCTGTGGAGAATCTGTTCTGCCAGGCTTTTAGCATATTCACAAAGTTGTGCAACCACCACTAATTCCAGTACTTCACCGCACACACAGGTCAGTTTCTCGGTTTTCACACTGATGTGGGAGTCAGCGAGGGGTATCGGTACGATGTGAGCTTGGGGTCCTTCTGCTCTGCCATCTTCCCTGGGACTCGGATGTGACATCTTTTTAAACTAAAACCTAAAAGCATCTTTCCTGTGGCATCCCAACTGCATTCAAGCAATCTAGTGAAATGTTAAAAATCAGAAAGAAAGCAACAAAGTACCAACTTCTTCACCTGACTGGAAACCATCCCACAATGGTTTAGATGGATAACTGTTGCAGTAATCTGACTTCAGTGTGTTAAACTTCACAAACGGCTCACACTAATTATCTTGATGAGTGTGTTTTAAACTTTTTGGCTTTAGGAGGACTTCAAGAGCTATTCTTTAATGGAATTATATCTATCAGTATTTATCAAGTTAGAAACTTAAATTAATGTTTTTAAAGTATATATGAATTCATTTTAAACTAATAAATCCATTAATATTAACATAAACAACACAATTTAATGAGTTTTTAAAACAAATTTACTGAGAAGAGTAGCAGTGTTTTACATTTTTACGAATCTCTTTAATAAATTTTCTGCTTTAGCATTCAATCTGTTGAGATATCACACATCATATAGCCCCTGAAAAACTTCACCACATAGTCATGATAGAATAAAAATAAATAGATCTGACCTAGTAGACCACTTAAAAAGGTCTCAGAGGCCCCAGGGATCTCTGGACCACACTTCGAGAATCTGATAAATTACGAAGGGTAAAAGCAAACTTGTGGAAAAATAAAAACATCAAGGTCATAAAAAGATGGTTTAGTGTCTATTAAGTAAATTGAATGGTATTAACACAAACAGTAATCTGATTCAGAGTAGTATTTCAAAATATTGACTTAACTCCCATAGCAATTTCAAGGAGCATGTTCCACCAAAAATATTTTGGGTATGTGGGGGAGGCAGGATTTACCCAGTAATACACCCCAGCTCCAAGTTAAGAAACATGTTTAACTACATTTTCCAAATTTATCTGACTGTGGAACCTCTTATTCATGAAACATTTACTAAAGTCAAAGACCAGCACACTACATAAAGGCAGGCTAAGAGCAGATGTTTTGTTCTTTTCTCTTTTTACCTTGAATGTTGTAGGCACACTTCAGCCTAGGAAGGCAAATTTTGCCATGAGCTTGAGAGTATTCAAAAGAGGCACAAAATAGCTAACTGACAGAAAGTCGAAAATCTTGCTAAAGTGGGCTTCTGAACTGAAGACAGAAAAAGAGCACGATAGAGCACCCTTAACCTGTTTTCTCTTTATTGAGATATAATTCACATCCCATATAAAATTCACCTTTTAAAGCGAACAATTCAATGGTTTTAGCATATTCACAAAGTTGTGCAACCACCACTAATTCCAGTACTTCACCACACACACACAAAAATAAACCCCATACTCACTGGCAATCATTCCCAGTTTCCCTATTCCCTCAGACCTTGGCAATCCCTCTTCTACTTTCCGTCACTACAGATGTGCCTATTCTCGTCATTTCACATAAATGGAAACATACAAACATAAGGCCTTTTGTATCTGGCTTTTCAATTAGAATAATGTTTTCAGGGTTGATCCATGTTGGCGCACACATCAGTACTGCTTATCACTGCATAGCTTTCCATTGTATGACCACTCCACATTTTGTTTATCCATTTATCAGCTGAGGGATATTTAGGCTTGTTCCACTTTTGGGCTATTGTGAATAATGCTGCTATGAACATTCATGTACAATTTTATGTGTGGACATATGTTTTCATTTTTCCTGGAACTAAACCTTGGAGTGAAACTGCTGGTTTACACGGTAATTCTATGCTTAACTTTTTGAGTAAATGCTGAACTATTTTCCAAAGTGTGTCCACCATTTTACTTCCTCCCAGCAGTATATGAGGATTCTAATTTCTCCACATCCTAGCCAACACTTGTTCTCTGTCTTTACAATTATAGCCACTCAAATGGGTGTGAAGCAGTAGCTCATGGTTGTGATTTGCATTCTCTGATGACTAATGATGCTGAGTACCCTTTCACATGCTTTTTGACCATTTGTATACCTTCTTTGGAAAATGTCAATTCAAGTGCTTTGCCCATATTTAAACTAGGCTGTCTTTTTGTTGTTGAGTTGTAAGAGTTCTTTTTTAAAAAAAAAGATTTTATTTATTTATTTATTTGAGAGAGAGAGAGAGAGAGAGAGAGAGAGCAGGAGAGCACAAGCAGGGGGAAGTGGCAGAGGGAGAGGGAGAAGCAGGCTCCTCGCTGAGCAGGGAACCCGATGTGGGACTAGAGCCCAGGACTCTGAGATCATGACCTGAGCTGAAGGCAGACGCTTAACCAACTGAGCCACCCAGGCACCCCTATAAGAGTTCTTAATATTCTGGATATCAAATCCTGATCAGATTTATTATTTACAAATATTTTCTATTTGTCTTTTCACTTTCTTCATAATATCCTTTGATGCACATAAGTTTTTACTCTTGTCCAATTTATCTATTTTTTCTTTTCTTGCTTATGCTTTTGATGTCATTTTTAAGATAATCTACTGCCAAATCATGAAGAGTTACCCATATATATATTCTTCTAAGAGTTTTATGGTTTTAGCTCTTATATTTAGGTCTTTGATCCATTTTGACTTAATTTTTATATATAGTGTGAGATAGGGATCCAACTTCATTTATTTGCATGTAGACATCCAACTGTTCTAGCACCATTTATCAAAAAAACTATTTTTTCTCTATTGAGTGTTTTGGCACCCTTTTCTTTAAAAAGAAAAAAAGCAATTGACTATATAGGCTACCAAAAGCACAGGTGACAAAAAAAAAAAAAAACTGGACTTCATGAAAATTAAAAACTTTTCCACATCAAAGGACACTATCAACGAAGTGACAAGATAACCCAGGAAAAAGTATTAGCAAATCATGTATCTGGCAAGGGATTAATATGCAGAATAGAGAACTCCTAAAACTCAACAATAGCAACAAAACAAACAGCTCAATTCAGAAATGGGCAAATGACTTAAACTGACGTTTCTCCAGAGAAGATATTTAGATGGCCAGTAAGCACAAGAAAAGATGCTTAACAACACTCATCAGTAGATAAAGAATATTAAAACCACAATGAGATACTATCTCCCTTAGAATGGCTACTATCAAAAAAGAAAGAAAAAGAACAAGTGTTGGTGAGGATGTGGAGAAATTAGAATTCTTGTGCACTACCGGTAGGGAACTAAAATGGTGTCACCATTGTGGGAAACAGTATGAGGTTTCCTCAAAAAGTTAAACAGAATTACCATATGATCCAACAATTCCATTTCTAGGTATATACCAAAAAGAATTCAAAGCAGGGTCTTGAAGAGGTATTTGTACACTCACGTTCATAAAAGTATTATATTCACAGTAGCTAAAAAGCAGAAGCAAATGAAGTGTCTACAGACAGATGAATGGATAAACACAGTGTGGGATATACATACAGTATATACATACATTCATAGAGTCTTACAAAGGAGGAAGGAGATTCGGGGCACCTGGGTGGCTCAGTCATTAAGCATCTGCCTTTGGCTCAGGGCCTGATCCGAGGGTCCTGGGATGGAGCCCCGCATCAGGCTTCTGGCTCCCTGCTCAGCAGCAAGCCTGCTTCTCCCTCTCCACATTCCCCCTGCTTGTGTTCCCTCTCTCACTGTCAAATAAATAAATAAAATCTTTAAAAAAAAAAAAAAAAACGAAAGGAGATTCTGACATATGCTACAACATGGATGAACCTTGAAGATATTAAGCCAGTCAGTCACAAAAAGACAAACATTGCATGATTTCACTTATATGAGGTACCTAGAATATCAAATTCAGAAAGACAGAAAGTAGAATGGTAGCTGTCACGAGCTTGAGGGAGGGGCTTGAGCGAGGGGAGAATGGGGAGTTAGTGTTTAATGGATATAGAGGCTCAGTTTTGCAAGATGGAAAGGGTTTTAGAGATGGATGGTGGGGAGTATGGTACAATATGAATGCAATTTCTGTTATGTTTATTTTACCACAATTTTGAAAAACTAGGGGAAAAATCAACTGACTCTAAATGTGAGGGTTTATTTCTGGAATCTCAATTCCATTCCATTGTTCTATATGTTTATCGTTATGCCAATACCACACTGTCTTGATGACTATAGCTTCATAGTGAGTTTTAAAATTGGGAAGTGTGAGTCCTTCAACTTTGTTCTTCTTTTTCAAGTATGTTTTAATGATTTCTGATCTGTTGCATTTCATCTGGATTTTAGGATCAGTTCATCAATCCCTGCAAAGAAGACAAATGGAATTCTAGTGGGAACTGCAATAACTCTGTAGACAGATTTGGGGAGTTTTGCCATCTTAAGTCTTCTAAGACATGGATGGACATGTAATGTCATTTCATTTTTAGGTCTTCTTTAATTTCTTTCAACAATGTTTTATAGTTTTCAGGATGTAAGTCTACATCTCTTTTGGAAATTAATTCCTAAGAATTTTATTCTTTTTGATTCTATTTTAAGTGGAATTGTTTTCTTTTTTTTTAAAGATTTTATTTATTTGACAGAGAGAGACACAGCGAGAGAGGGAACACAAGCAGGGGGAATGGGAGAAGGAGAAGCAGGCTCCCCGCAGAGCAGGGAGTCCGATGCGGGACTCAATCCCAGGACCCTGGGATCATGACCTGAGCCGAAGGCAGTCGCTTAACCAACATATAGCTTAACCAACTGAGCCACTCAGGCACCCGTGGAATTGTTTTCTTAATTTCTTAATTTCATTTTTGGACTGTTCATTGCAGTTATATAAAAATTCAGTTGATTTCTGTATATTGATCTTACATCCTGCAACGCTGCTGTACTCATTCATTTGTACTAATATATTTTTATTGGTTTCCATAAGATTTTCTAGATCATGTCAGCTGCACATAGAGATAGCTTTCCTTCTTCCTTTCCAATCTGGATGCTTGTTATTTCATTTTCTTGCCTAAATACCCCAGCTAAAACCATCAGTATGATGTTGAGTAGAATTGGTGAGAGCAAAATCCTTGGGACAAAGTAGCAGGTTAAATACCAGTTAAATACCAGATGGCTCAGTCACTTAAGCAGCTGCCTTTGGCTCAGGTCATGATCCTGGGGTCCTGGGATCGAGTCCTACGTCAGGCTCCCTGTTCAGTGGGGAGTCTGCTTCTCTCTCTACCCCTCCCCCCCTGCTTGTGATCTCTCTCTCTCTTTCTCTCTCAAATAAATAAAATCTTAAAAAAAAAAAAATACCAGCGAGGGACACCAGTCAAATAGAGACTGTAGGACACTCTACAGGACAAACTTAGTTTCAACAAATAAACTGCAAGGCAGAAAAGTAAAAAAGAGGAGAAGTTTACAGATTAAGAGACACTTAACAAACATATCAACCAAGTGCAAATAAGTTTCTGAATAGACTGTTAAAAAATTATAAGGCAGGGGCGCCTGGGTGGCTCAGTTGGTTAAGCGACTGCCTTCGGCTCAGGTCATGACCCTGGAGTCCCTGGATCGAGTCCCGCATCGGGCTCCCTGCTCTGCGGGGAGCCTGCTTCTCCCTCTAACCCTACCCCCTCTCATGTACTCTCTCTCTCTCATTCTCGCTCTCTCAAATAAATCAATCTTAAAAAAAAAAAAAAAGGAACTTGCCTGGATCAATCCTTTAAAAAAAAAAAAATTATAAGGCAATCAAGTTTGTCAACTGCCTGAAAATTATTGTCAATATCTTAGCGGTCAGAACGGTATGACCCTATCTTTAGAGATACCTGTTGAAACAGCAACAAGTGAAATATGCTATTTGATATTAGCTTAAATAATCTGGGAGTAGCATGGGTGTGAGGGAAACAAGAGAGGTCATGAGTGGGGCTTGAAGATAGGTGGAGGCTGGTGATGGGTATATGGAAGGAGTTCATCATAGCAGTCACTCCATTTTGTACATAATTTAAACTTTCCATGATAAAAAAAAAAATACTTAAATGCACCCATGATTGCTCAGTCAGGAGGGAGCTGCTTCTAATTAAAGTTCCAGTTTTTAGTGTAACCTGCTCCCCAGAACTACTTTCCAGCCCTGTACAATAGTAGTAGCATGTTTCACTTTTCACACTACATTATAAATGCGGGGACCTGGGGGAGGAGGCCCATCTAAGCCCTACATCATCATTTGGTTCCCACTCAAAACATCTGGCACTCCATCTAATGACTAGAAGGGCCCAGCAACTGTGTACTTGGAGACATTAAAGTTTTGATCATCAGAAAACCTTTCAAATACAAGATTAATAAAAAGCTTAACAGTGAGTGAAGTATCACACTTTTAAAAAAAATGCACATATAAAAGGATATGTACTACCCTGCATTTTCTAAGTTTCTATAATTAACACATTGTGTAATAAAAATTATAAACAGATATGGCATATTTATGGTATAAACATTCCCTAAAATCTTTACTATCTGTAAGAATTATATAAAGAGAAAATGTTTCAAAAAATAAAACACTTCCTATAGCAATAAATTCCACTGAAGATCTAGAATTTACATGTTCTGTGGTGCTTACAGATGCATTCTGAGATTCATATTCAGTAAACATTCAAATGATAAATCACGTACCAGGATAATGTCTATCTTTTTAGATAATTTTTAAATTCTAATTCCAGTATAGTTAACACACAGCATTATATTAGTTTCAGTGTACAATATAGTGATTCAACAATTAAATACATCGCCCAGTGCTCATCACGAGTGCACTCCTTAATCCCGATCACCTAGCTCACCCATCCCCCATCCCTCCCCTCTGTTAACCATCAGTTTGTTCTCTATAGTCAAGAGTCTTTTTCTTGGTTTCTCTCTTTCTTTCTTTTTTTTTCTTCCCTGCCTGGTGACATGCTGTCTCATCTTTAATGATAGACAAGAGGACCCAGCTAAACAATATCTAAATTCTTTTTTTTTCTTTTTAAGGGAAAGAATAAAGTTTTTTTTCATTTTTTTATTCTTATGTTAATCCCCATACATTACATCATTAGTTTTAGATGAAGTGTTCCATGATTCATTGTTTGTGCATAACACCCAGTGCTCCATGCAGAATGTGCCCTCCTCGATACCCACCACCAGGCTAACCCATCCTCCCACCCTCCTCCCCTCTAGAACCCTCAGTTTGTTTTTCAGAGTCCATCGTCTCTCATGGTTCGTCTACCCCTCCGATTTCCCCCGCTTCATTCTTCCCCTCCCGCTACCTTCTTGTTCTTCTTTTTTTCTTAACACATATTGCATTATTTCAGAGGTACAGATCTGAGATTCAACAGTCTTGCACAATTCACAGCGCTTACCAGAACACATACCCTCCCCAGTGTCTATCACCCAGTCACCCCATCCCTCCCACCCCACCCCCCACTCCAGCAACCCTGTTTGTTTCCTGCAATTAAGAATTCCTCATATCAGTGAGATCATATGATACATGTCTTCTGTTTGACTTATTTCACTCAACATAATACCCTCTAGTTCCATCCATGTCGTTGTAAATGGCAAGATCTCATTCCTTTTGACGGCTGCATAATATTCCATTGTATAATATTTACCCAGTAGTGCAATTGCTGGATCATATGGTAGCTCTATTTTCAACTTTTTGAGGAACCTCCATACTGTTTTCCAGAGTGGCTGCACCAGCTTGCATTCCCACCAACAGTATAGGAGGGTTCCCCTTTCTCCGCATCCCCGCCAACATCTGTCGTTTCCTGACTTGTTAATTTTAGCCATTCTGACTGGTGTGAGGTGGTATCTCATTGAGGTTTTGATTTGGATTTCCCTGATACCGAGCGATGTTGAGCACTTTTTCATGTGTCTCCTGGGCATTTGGATATCTTCTTTGGAAAAATGTCTGTTCATGTCTTCTGCCCATTTCTTGATTGGATTCTTTGTTCTTTGGGTGTTGAGTTTGATGAGTTCTTTATAGATTTTGGATACTAGCCCTTTATCTGATATGTCATTTGCAAATATCTTCTCCCATTCTGTCGGTTGTCTTTTGGTTTTGTTGACTGTTTCCTTTGCTGTGCAAAAGCCTTTTATCTTGATGAAGTCCCAATAGTTCATTTTTGCCCTTGCTTCCCTTGCCTTTGGCGATGTTTCTAGGAAGAAGTTGCTTCGGCTGAGGTCAAAGAGGTTGCTGCCTGTGTTCTCCTTTAGGATGTTGATGGACTCCTGTCTCACATTGAGGTCTTTCAACCATTTGGAGTCTATTTTTGTGTGTGGTGTAAGGAAATGGTCCAGTTTCATTCTTCTGCATGTGGCTATCCAATTTTCCCAACACCATTTGTTGAAGAGACTTTTTTCCATTGGACATTCTTTCCTGCTTTGTCAAAGATGAGTTGACCATAGAGTTGAGGGTCCATTTCTGGGCTCTCTATTCTGTTCCATTGATCTATGTGTCTGTTTTTGTGCCAGTACCATGCTGTCTTGATGATGACAGCTTTGTAATAGAGCTGGAAGTCCAGAATTGTGATGCCGCCGGCTTTGCTTTTCTTTTTCAACATTCCTCTGGCTATGCGGGGTCTTTTCTGGGTCCATACAAATTTTAGGATGATTTGTTCCATTTCTTTGAAAAAAGTGGATGGTATTTTGATGGGGATTGCATTGAATGTGTAGATTGCTCTAGGTAGCATTGACATCTTCACAATATTTGTTCTTCCAATCCATGAGCATGGAACGTTTTTCCATTTCTTTGTGTCTTCCTCAATTTCTTTCATGAGTATTTTATAGTTTTCTGAGTCCAGATCCTTTGCCTCTTTGGTTAGATTTATTCCTAGGTATCTTATGGTTTTGGGTGCAGTTGTAAATGGGATCGACTCCTTAATTTCTTTCTTCTGTCTTGTTGTTGGTGTATAGGAATGCCACTGACTTCTGTGCATTGATTTTATATCCTGCCACTTGACTGAATTCCTGTATGAGTTCTAGCAGTTTTGGGGTGGAGTCTTCGGGGTTTTCCACATCAAGTATCATATCATCTGCAAACAGTGAGAGTTTGACTTCTTCTTTGCCGATTTGGATGCCTTTGATTTCTTTTTGTTGTCTGATTGCTGTGGCTACGACTTCCAATACTATGTTGAATAGCAGTGGTGATAGTGGACATCCGTGCCATGTTCCTGACCTTAGGGGGAAAGCTCTCAGTTTTTCCCCATTGAGAATGATATTCGCTGTAGGTTTTTCATAGATGGCTTTTATGATATTGAGGTATGTACCCTCTATGCCTATACTCTGAAGAGTTTTGATCAAGAAAGGATGCTGTACTTTGTCAAAAGCTTTTTCTGCATCTATTGAGAGGATCATATGATTCTTGTTCTTTCTTTTGTTAATGTATTGTATCACATTGATGGATTTGTGGATGTTGAACCAACCTTGCAGCCCAGGGATAAATCCCACTTGGTTGTGGAGAATAATCCTTTTAATGTACTGTTGGATCCTATTGGCTAATATTTTGGTGAGAATTTTTGCATCCATGTTCATCAGGGATATTGGTCTGTAATTCTCCTTTTTGATGGGGTCTTTGTCTGGTTTTGGGATCAAGGTAATGCTGGCCTCATAAAATGAGTTTGGAGTTTTCCTTCCATTTCTATATTTTGGAACAGTTTCAGAAGAATGGGTATTAATTCTTGAAATGTTTGGTAGAATTCCCCTGGGAAGCCATCTGACCCTGGGCTTTTGTTTGTTGGGAGATTTTTGATGACTGCTTCAATGTCCTTAGTGGTTATAGGTCTGTTCAGGTTTTCTATTGCTTCCTGGTTCAGTTTTGGTAGTGGATACATCTCTAGGAATGCATCCATTTCTTCCAGGTTATCTAATTTGCTGGCATAGAGTTGCTCATAATATGTTCTTATAATTGTTTGTATTTCTTTGGTGTTGGTTGTGATCTCTCCTCTTTCATTCATGATTTTGTTGATTTGGGTCATTTCTCTTTTCTTTTTGATAAGTCTGGCCAGGGGTTTATCAATCTTGTTCATTCTTTCAAAGAACCAGCTCCTAGTTTCGTTGATCTGTTCTACTGTTCTTTTAGTTTCTGTTTCATTGATTTCTGCTCTGATCTTTATGATTTCTCTTCTGCTGCTGGGTTTAGGCTTTATTTGCTGTTCTTTCTCCAGCTCCTTTAGGTGTAGGGTTAGGTTGTGTACTTGAGACCTTTCTTGTTTCTTGAGAAAGGCTTGTATTGCTATATACTTTCCTCTTAGGACTGCCTTTGCTGCATCCCAAAGATTTGGAACAGTTGTGTTTTCATTTTCATTGGTTTCCATGTATTTTTTTAATTCTTCTTTAATTTCCTGGTTGACCCATTCATTCTTCAGTAGGATGCTCTTTAGCCTCCATGTATTTGAGTTCTTTCCGACTTTCCTCTTGTGACTGAATTCTAGTTTCAAAGCATTGTGGTCTGAAAATAGGCAGAGAATGATCCCAATCTTTTGGTACCGGTTGAGACCTGATTTGTGACCTAGGATGTGATCTATTCTGGAGAATGTTCCATGGGCACTAGAGAAGAATGTGTATTCCGTTGCTTTGGGATGGAATGTTCTGAATAGGTCTGTGAAGTCCATTTGGTTCAGTGTGTCATTTAGTCTTTATTTCCTTGTTGATCTTTTGCTTAGACGATCTGTCCATTTCAGTAAGGGGGGTGTTAAAGTCCCCCACTATTATTGTATTGTTGTCAATGTGTTTCTTTGCTTTTGTTATTAATTGCCTTATATAACTGGCTGCTCCCATGTTAGGGGCATAGATATTTACAATTGCTAGATCTTCTTGTTGGATAGATCCTTTAAGTAGGATATAGTGTCCTTCTTCATCTCTTATTACAGTCTTTGGTTTAAAATCTAATTTGTCTGATATAAGGATTGCCACCCCAGCTTTCTTTTGGTGTCCATTAGCATGGTAAATGGTTTTCCACCCCCTTACTTTTAATCTGGGGGTGTCTTTGCTTCTAAAAGGAGTCTCTTGCAGACAGCATATCGATGGGTCTTGTTTTTTAATCCAGTCTGATAGCCTGTGTCTTTTGATTGGTGCATTTAGCCCATTTACATTCAGGGTAACTATTGAAAGATAGGAATTTAGTGCCATTGTATTGCCTGTAAGGTGACTGTTACCGTATATTGTCTGTGTTCCTTTCTGGTCTATCTTGCTTTTAGCCTCTCTCTTTGCTTAGAGGACCCCTTTCAAAATTTCCTGTAGGGATGGTTTTGTGTTTGCAAATTCCTTTAGTTTTTGTTTGTCCTGGAAGCTTTTTATCTCTCCTTCAATTTTCAATGACAGCCTAGCTGGATATAGGTATTTGTCTTTCCCTGCCAGACTTATTTTACTTAGCATTATACTCTCTAGCTTCACCTATGTTGTTGCAAAAGGCAAGATTAGATTCTTACTTATGGCTGAGTAATATTCTATTGTATATATGTACCACCTCTTCTTCATCCATTTATATATCAATGGACACTAGGGTTGCTTCCATAATTTGGTTATTGTAAATAATGCTGCTATAAACATAGGGGTGCATGTATCCCTTTGAATTAGTGGTTTTGTATTTTTCTGAGTAAATACCCAATAGCGTGATTACTGGATTGTAGCGTAGTTCTATTTTTAATTTTTTGAGGAATCTCCATACTGTTTTCCAGGGTGGCTGTACCAATTTGCATTCCCACCAACAGTGCAAGAGGGTTCCTTTTTCTTCACATCCTCACCAACACTTGTTTCTTGTGTTTTTGATTTTAGTCATCCTGACAGGTATGAGTTTTGATTTGCATATCCCTGATGATGAATAATGTTGGGCATCTTTTCATGTGTCTGTTGGCCATCTGAATGTCTTCTTTGGAGAAGTGTCTGTTCATTTCTTCTGTGCATTTTAAAAATTGGATTGTTTTTTGGGTGTTGAACTGTATAAGTTCTTTATATTAATTTTCGATACTAACCCTTTATTGGATATGTCATTTGCAAATGTCTTCTCCCATTCTTTAGGTTGCCTTTTGGTTTTGTGATTGTTTCCTTTTCTCTGCAAAAGCTTTTTATTCTGATGTAATCCCAATAGTTTATTTTTGCTTTTATTTCCCTAGCCTCAGGAAACATATTTAGAAAAATGTTCCTATGAAAAAAAAAAAAAGAAAAAGAAAAATGTTGCTATGGCTAATGTCAAAAACCTTAGTATTTGGTTGAGGTTTTTTGCATCCATATTCATCAGGGATACTGGCCTGTAGTTCTCTTTTTATGTGTATCTTTATCTGGTTTTGGAATCAGGGTAACGCTGGCCTCATAGAATGAATTTGTAAGTTTTCCTTCCTTTTCTATTTTTGGAATAGTTTGAGAAAAATGAGTACTAATTCTTCCTTAAATGTTGGGTAGAATTCACTTGTGAAGCTGTCTGGTCCTGGACTTTTGTTTGTTGGAAGTTTTTTGATTACTGATTTGATTTCTAAAGAAATCAAATTTTCTATTTCTTCCTGCTTCACTTTTGGTGGGTTATATGTTTCCAGGAATTTATCTATTTCTTCTGGGCTGTCCAATTTGTTGTCATATAGCTTTTAATAATACTCTTATGATTATTTGTATTTCTGTGGTGTCAGTTATTTCCCCTTTTTCATTTGTAATTTTATTTATTTGAGTCCTTTCTCTTTGTTTCTTGATGAGTCTGGCTAGAGGTTTATCAACTTTCTTGATGTTTTCAAATAATGAGCTCCTACTTTCATTTAACTGCTCTGTTTTTTTAATTTTTTTTGGCTTCTATATCATTTTTTTCTGCTCTCATCTTTGTTATTTCCTACCTTCTGCTGGTTTGGGGTTTTATTTGTTCTTTTTCTAGCTCCTTTAGGTGCAAGGTTAGGATGTTTATTTGAGACTTTTCTTGCTTCTTGAGGTAGTGTTGTGGTAAAGATGCATGTTGTTGACTTTGATCCTTCTGAATTTGTTGAGACTTGTTTTATGGCCTAATTAGTATGTGATCTATTCTGGAGAATGTTTCATGTGCACCTGAAAAGAATGTGTATTCTGCTGTTTTAGGATGGAATGTTCTAAATATATCTGTTAAATCCACCTGGTCCAATGTGTCACATTCAAAGCCACAGTTTTGGGTGCCTGGGTGGCTCAATAAGTTAAGCATCTGCCTTCGGCTCAGGTCATGATCTCAGGGTCCTGGGATCAAATCCCACATTGGGCTCCCTGCTCAGCGGGGAGCCTGCTTCTCCCTCTCCCTCTGCCCCTCCTACCCCCTCGTGCTCTCTTTCTTGCTATTCTTTCTCAAATAAGTAAATAAAATCTTTCTTTAAAAAAAAGCCACGGTTTCCTCATTGAATTTGTTTGGATGACCTATCCATCAATAAGAGGGGTGTTATGTTCCCTACTATTATTGTATTATTATTGAATAGTTCCTTTGTGTTTGTTATAACAGTTTCATGTATTTGGGTGCTCCTGTGTTGGGTGCATAAATATTTACAATGGTTGTATCTTCTTGTTGGATTGTCCCCTTTATTATTATATATTGTCTTTCTTTGTCTCTTGTTACAGTCTTTATTTTGAAATCTATTTTGTCTGAGAGAAGTATTGCATCTCCAGCTTTCTTCTGACATCCATTTGCATAATAAATGTTTCTCCATCCCCTTGTTTTCAATCTGCAGGTGTCTTTAAGGTTTGAAATGAGTCTCTTGTAGACAGCATATACTTGGGTCTTGTTTTTTTATTCATTCTGATACCCTGTATCTTTTTTAAAAAGTTTATTTAAGTTAAGTCTACACCCAACATGGGGCTCGAACTCACAACTCTGAGATGAAGAGTTGCATGCTCTTCTGACTGAGCCACTGGAACGTTTAGGCCATTTACATTCAAAGAGATTACTGATAGTTATGTATTTATTGCCATTTTATTACTTATTTTGTGGTTGTTTCTGAAGTTTTTCTTTCTTCTCTTTCTTTCATGGTTTGCTGGTTTTCTTTAGTGATATATTTGGATTTCTCTCTCTTTATTCTTTCCATATTTGTTAGTGGTTTTTGATTTGTGGTTACTATTAGATTTTTTTTTTTTTTTTTTAAGATTTTATTTACTTGGGGTACCTGGGTGGCTCAGTCCTTAAGCGTTTGCCTTCGGCTCAGGTCATGATCCCGGGGTCCTAGATTCGAGCCCCGTATCGGGCTCCCTGCTGGGTGGGAAGCCTGCTTCTCCCTCTCTCTCTCCCACTCCCCCTGCTTGTGTTCCCTCTCTTGCTGTGTCTCTCTCTGTCAAATAAATAAAATCTTAAAAAAAAAAAAGAATTTACTTATTTGACAAAGAGAGAGCGAGTACAAACAGGGGGAGCTGGAGAGGGAGAAGCAGGCTCCCTGCTGAGCAGGGAGCCCGATGCGGGGCTCGAACCCAGGACCCCAGGATCAGGACCTGAGCAAAAGGCAGATGCTTAACCGACTGAGCCACCCACGTGCCCCCTATTAGGTTTTTATATAACATCTTCTGCATATATGTCTATATTAAGTTGGTGGTTGTTTAAGTTTGGACCAACTCTTTACTCCTCTTCTCCATATGTTTTAGGTATATGGTATCATATTTCACATCCTTTTATTTTGTGAGTTCCTTGACTGATTTTTTACTGAAATGTTCTTTTTACTGCTTTGTGTTTCCTACTTTCATAGTGTCATTTCTGGTCTTCCCCTTCCACTCAAAGTGCCCCCTTAATATTTCTCGCAGGGCTGGTTTAGTGGTCATGAACTCATTTTTTGTCTGGGAAACTTTTAATCTCTCCTATTTTGAATGACAGCCTTGCTGGATAGACTATTCTTGGCTGAAGATTTTTCCCATTTAGCCCTTTGAATATATCATGCCATTCCCTTCTAGCTTGAAAAGTTTCTACTGAAAAGTCTGCTGAAGGCCTTATGGGGTTTTTCCTTGTATGTAACTATCTTCTTTTGTCTTGCTGCTTTATTTTTTCTTTATCACTACATTTTGCCATTTTAATTACAATATGTCTTAGTGGGGATCTGCTTTTGTTGATTCTGTTGGGGGGGGGTTCCCTCTGTGCCTCTTATATCTGTTATGTTTCCTTCCCCAGATTAGGGAAGTTTTCAGTATTATTTCCTCAACTAAATTTTCTGCCCCCTTTTCCCTCTCTTCTGGGATCTATATAATATGTTATGTCTGATGGAGTCAATGATTTCCCTAAGTCTATTCGTGCTTTTCATAATTCTTTTCTCTTTTCTTAAACTTGATTACTTTCCAATACTCTGTGTTCTAAGTCATTAATTCATTCCTCTGCTTCTTCCAGCCTGCTGTTCATTCCATAAAGCATGGTTCTCATTTTGTGTATTGAACCCTTTATGTCTGTTATTTATCTCTGTGTTAATTGTCTCACTGAGGCCTTCCACTCTTTTCTCAAGTTGAGCAAGTATCTTTATGATCATTACTTTAAATTCTCTATCAGGCATGTTACTTTTATCTGTCTTACTTAGATGTCTGGCTGTGGCCTTACCTTGTTCTGTCATGTGGAATAAATTTGTCTTCTCATTTTCTCTAGGTCTCTATGCCTGTTTCTATGTGTTAGGAAAGTCAGTTATGTCTCCTATTCTTGAGGGTAATGGCTTTATGAAGAAGAGATTCTGTAGTGTTCCATGGTGTAGTGTCCCGTGTTCCCCGGGACCTGGCATTTCAGAGAGTGTCTCCAGTGTGTGCTGTGTGCACTCTGCTGTTGTGTCCTGGCCACTTTTCCTTCAGGCCAGTCATTTGCAGAGGCTCTCTTAGTTGTGGGCAGTGTTTAGTCCCTGGCCTGAATGTGGCCAGTTTTGACTAGGTGTGCTCTGGTCTGCTTATGAAATGATACCTGTCTCCACCACTGCTGAAACTGAGGCCCCCACAACAGGAGACATGGGGTGAGCAGGGGTTTGGGCCAGTCTCCTGGCAGAGGGGCTCCAACACCCTGGGACTGAGACAAGCATGACTGGGAGGGGCAATTCCACCGGAGTGGGGGATGGGGTGGGACTTGGTGTAAGTAAGTTACCAAGTGAGTGTCGGCACAGTGCCGGTTCTCCCAGGTGGCCCTGTGCGTATGCTGAGGGGTAGGGGAGAGAAATGGTGCCTGCCAGTTCCTTAGTTCTCAGAGGGGTCTCTGTGAATGCTGCCTCTCTGCAACGTGCTCCGAGATGAGCAAATAACCTCCCCACTGTGTGCCCGAGGTGCTCTTCAGATAGCTGTTTCCACACTGTATGTCTGCAGGCTGTTTGCCTGCCTTTTCTCCAATAGCAGTGCAATGCCCCTGGGTTCTACCCCAGCCAAGCCTGTTGACCTTTAAAACTCCAGGCTTGGGGCGCCTGGGTGGCTCAGTCGTTAAGCGTCTGCCTTCGGTTCAGGTCATAATCCCAGAGTCCTGGGATCGAGCCCCACACTGGGCTCCCTGCTCTGCGGGAAGCCTGCTTCTCCCTCTCCCACTCCCCCTGCTTGTGTTCCCTCTTTCACTGTGTCTCTCTCTGTCAAATAAATAAATAAAATCTTTAATTAATTAATTAATTAATTAATTAAAACTCCAGGCTTTAAGTAAGCCCCACTGGTTGCAGGAAGTCATGAAATTCGGCCCCTCTCACTTTCCAAGTCAATTGCTGTGGGGATTCGTCTTTCCCGTGGGCTCCCCTGTGTGCTAGTCTGTCTCTTGCCCTTCTCTGCAATCATGGCTCCCTCCCCACCACCGCGGCCATGATCCGTTTCTCTCCCAAACCATCCATGTCTCCACATCTCCTACCTTCTTTGATGTAGCCTCTTTTCTCCCTTTAGTTGTAGAATTTGTTCTGTCAGTCTTCAGGTTGACTTCTGGGGTATTTAGGTGTTGACAGGACAAGGCAAGCCTAGGATCCTCCTATTCCATCACCATCTTCCCTTCCAGTCTCTTTTTAGATAATTTAAAGGTTACAATTCCCATTTTGGGAAGTCAAATTTTTTTCCAAATTTTTATTTTGCCAACTGAAACTACCTGCTCCAGCAACTCCTCTCCACTAAGCTGTGGACAGACAGGAGCCCCAGAAATGTGAGGCTGCCTGAGACCCATGTGAGGTCCCTCTCATGCCGCTACCAGTAAGGCCTCCAGAGCGCCTCCCACACCAAAACTGAACAAAAGCAAAAGCAGCAGAAGGTGCTAGGGGAGGGAAGGCTCTGGTGAGGACCCTGCTATGTTCATGCAGGAGGGTGGGAGGGCTGCACATCTATACCCTAAGAATTGTATACTGAGTGTGCAGTGCAGGAGGAAGATGGTGTCCAGGGAGGGGGGTACAGAGACAGAAAACAGACATGATGGATTCCAGTTCTGCTCTAAAACCACAAATGAACTGTGGACGGAATCAGCATCCAAGTGATAAATGTTAATGAAGACCCTTAAGCAAAGACAGTTTTTATTTTGATTGGAGAGAAAAGGCAATTTTATACCTAGAGGGCAAGATAAACACAAGAGGTTGTCTAGGGGTGGAAGAGGGGACTGGAGGTTCAGTAAGGTGACAAGAAATGGGACAGTACCACTTCTGCCCTGTGGTAAATCTGCCCCTAGGGTGGGTATGAGGAGTGCAATGGCCTCTAGAAGCCTTGAAACCTTAGCATCACAATGCAATCCCATGCTCCCACGCTCATGCATTAGCTTCCCATCCAATCCTTATGTTTTCCCCTTGAGAAGGAGTGTCACCCACCAACCCATTCTCCCCCCGTGTAGGACAGACTAGGCCCTAAGTCACGCCTGGGCCCAGACGGCAGCAAATCTCACTGCGGGGCCTGGATTAAAACTTAGTGAGCCACAAGAGGCTACCCAGCAGCCAGGCCCCAGGGCCCCATACCTGATAAATGGCCTCATCACAAGCATTCTGAAGACCCAGGTTCACCATTGTGTTCTGCAGTGTGCGGCCCATGTAGAATTCCAGGGAAAGATAATAGATGCGCTGAGGAGGCAAAAGAAAGCATCTCAGATTTCATATTCCATCCCCGCACACAAGGAAGATTAGGGTGATGAGCAAATTCATAAGAGCACCTCCTTAGGTGTTTCATTTGGGCTACCCACACACCCCCAAATGGGCTCACTCCCTATGCCAAGCTTTGGCCAACCTCAGCTTTCTAAGGGCAGCATTCAGGACCCTTCTACCGCAAAACCTCTGCTCACTGCCCTGCTGGATGTAAGCTGGCCTCCCCCAGATGGCAGGAGGCAGGGCAGTGCAGCGCTGGGGAACAAACCTCCCAGAATGGACAGAGCCAGGTCTGAACTTAGCTTGGCCTCTTCCCCACCACAGGCCCTTGAGTAAATGACCTCTTCACCTCTCTAACACAGGATGAAACAACCCTGTGACGGGGGAATACTCTCAAGTATTAACAGCTTCTGACACCCACGCTAAGTACTCGGTAAACATCACCCAGTCAACACAACTGGATGGATGGATGGATACATCCATTTTCACTGGGCCCAAGTCTGGATAGTGCCTGCTGCCTGACTCAGGGGGACTGGGATATGTGACAGTCCGTGTAAACAAGAAGGAGTACCACCCACATTCACTGGGAGCTGAGTGGGGTTCTAAGCCCTTCCCATGAGTGGTACCAATTACTCCTCACAACCCCCCAGTGGACCATGGGGCAGCAGTGGCTGAGCCACACTCTGGCCCTCAGAGTCTTGCTCTTACACGGGACTCCATGCTGCTTCCTGCCATCAAAAGTAAAGCCTGGGAAAATAAATGGGGAAGAAGGGAGAAATGTTCCTTACAGAAGAATTCCAATGAATGTACGCAGATGGAACGAGTGGGACAGAAAATCACCAGGAGTACAGCACAGTGTAACTGCCGCAGAAAACAGCCACCGCTGAACCCTGAAACCAGCGGGCACAGCTTTACAGACTAAGGGGTATCTGCCAGCCTCCAATGTCTCCCCCAAAGTATTTATCGATTATCATGGTGGTGTTAACAAATGTCCGAAAATTCTGATATCCTTCCCCCCAGCAGGTGGTGCCCAATCCCCTCCCCTGAGGGGGGCTGGATTGGGGTGACTCCCATCTACTAAACAGTCTGGGACGGGAAACCGTAACTTCACAGGGGAGGGACCTGGCTGTGCCACCTTCCTCAGGTGACAAGGATAATACCATCAGTGCCAGGTTATGGTGATACGCTGTGATGAGAAGGTACTCTGTGGTATTCTTTCCAAGCCCCCCACCCAGACTGATCAGGAAAGAGCCTTGGACAGGCCCCCATCTAAGGGTCATTCTTAGAACTGCCTGGCCAGCATTCATCAATTTGCCAAGGTCATGAAAGACAAGGAGAGACCAACAACCATCGCAGATGGGAGGAGATTAAGGAGACATAAAACTAGGGGACCCCGGATGTGATCCAGAGACAAAGATAATATTAGAGGAAAAAGTGGTAAAATCCGAAGAAAGTGCTGAGCCAGTGCCAGCTCATTTTGATAACCGTGCTATGGTCATGCAAGGAGAGAGTGCTACACAGTACTCCACACTATCTTTGTGACCCTCTGCAAATCTACTCTTGCTCCTAAATAAAAAGTTACAAAGCAAAACCAGGCCTTGAAAAGGGGTGTGTCCATGAGTGTGTGTGTGTGTGTCTCGGATTCAGATATGAATCCATGGGAAAGTATGGACTGGACTGGACTATGATTTTTTCTTTCCTGCAGGCTAAAATTTTCAAAATGCAATTTAAAAAAAATCAGTTCCCTGCCTGCTGCAGGATGCAGAGAGAGAATTCACTTTCCACAGACTGTCGGCAGGGCTTCTCGGCCAGGGTTTTACTGGGATGTCCTGCCTTTACAAGGCAACCTGCCTGAGCCACTCTGGGACCCGCATTCCATGCAGTGACCCTCTTTAAACTATGTGTCTTTATACCCCATTTAGAATTCTGACCAGCAGCTGACCAAAAACCTTTTAAGAAAATTGCACAGTTTCAGTTTCAGCAGTGTCGCCCTCTGGGTTTTTACAGCTGTGTTCATACCATTATATCACACTTTCATGCAGCAGTTTTTAAACAATTCTCCTCAGAACCAAGAAGCAGCTTCAGAGGGTGAGCCAAGGTAGAAAGGGGCTCCCAATTTGCAAAATACACAGGTAAGGGAACAAAGAAAATGGAGATATCCCATGTCAATGGATTGGAAGGCTTACCACTGATAAGATGGCAATACTTCCATAATGGATCTACAGATTCAACATAATCCCTGTCAAAATTCCAGCTGGCTTCCTTGAAGGTTGATAAACTGATTCATTAGAAGGATTAGGTGGATCGATCAGATGGAAATGCAAAGGATCTGGAATAGTCAAAACAATCTTGACGAAGAAGGACAAAATTGGAGGACTTACACTTCTTAATCTCAAACCTTATTACAAAACTACAGCAGCAAGACTGTGTGGTACTGGCTTAAGCATGGACACACAAGGCAATGGAATAGAGGCCCCAAATCAACCCTCACATTTATGGCCAACTGATTCTCAACAAGCATGCCCTGATAATTCAGTCGGAGGAATAATCTCTTTAACAAATGGTGCTGGGACAACTGGATATCCACATGCAAAAGAATGAAGTTGGGCTCCTACCTCACACCATATATGAACATTAATTCAAAGTAGATCAGAGATCTAACTGTAAAAAACCATGCAACTTTGAGAAGAAAACACAGAAGTAAATCTTCATGACCTTGGAATAGGCAATGGTTTCTTTTGTATGACATCAAAAGAAAAAACAGATAAATTAGACTTCATCGAAATTAAAAACTTTTGATAACGTGAAGAAAGTAAAAAGGATGGGAAGGAACAGAATGGGAGAAAATATTTGCAAATCCTATAACTGACAAGAGATTTGTATCTAGAATATCTATACAACTTAATAAAAAAAAGACAACCCAATGGTTGGTTGGCAAAGGATCTGAACAGACATTTCTGTAAAGAAAATACACAGTGCTGGGGCGCCTGCGTGGCTCAGTCGTTAAGCGTCTGCCTTCAGCTCAGGTCATGATCCCAGGATCAGCGGGCAGCCTGCTTCTCCCTCTCCCACTCCCCTTGCTTGTGTTCCCTCTCTCTCTGTGTTCCTCTCTGTCAGATAAATAAAATCTTAAAAAAAAAAAAAAAAGGAATCAAGTACCAATATATGCTACAATAAGAAGGAACCTAGAAAATATTACACTAAATGAAAGAAGCCAGTCACAAAGGATCATATATTATATAATTCCCTTTATAAAATATAGATAACTCTATAGAAAGAAAGTAGATTAGTAGTTGCCCAACTAGGAGTGGGCAGGGAGTTTGGGGTGGGTGACAGCTAAAAGCTGTTGGGTTTCTTTCTGGGGTAGTGCAAATGTTCTAAAATTGACTGTGGTGATGATGGCCCAACTCTGTGAATATACTGAAACCAATGAATTGTATACTTTAAATGGGTGAATTGCATGGTATCTGAATTTTTATCTCAAAGCTGTTACCAAAAAATATAAAATATTAGGGGTGCCTGGGTAGCTCAGTCAGTTAAGCATTCAACTCTTGATTTCGGCTCAGGTCATGATCTCAGGGTCCTGGGATTGAGCCCCGTGTTGGGCTCCGCACTCAGCGGGGTGTCTGCTTGAGGATTCTCTCTCTCTTCCTCTCCCTCTGGCCCTCTCCACCCCATGCATGCTCTCTGTCCAATAAATAAATAAATATTTAAAAATATATATATACATAAGATAGAAATAATGAACAAAATTTTGACAGAGTACAGTAAAATAAATGTTGTACATTAAGTAGAATACTTCCAATTGTAAAGATAATAGAATAAAAATGCTTCTGCCCATTTTTCCCTAAAATACACTGATGGGAAGTCAGAACAGGGAGAACTAAATTAGAAAACTGGCTCTCATACCTCTTTACCACCAAGTTGCAAGGGGAGGACAAGGGTGATTGTCCACTGCTGGCCTCTGCTTTTCTCAAGCCGAGGAATGGATAAAGCACTTTATACTCACATGCATGTGCACTCACACACACCCACAGATGCATGCATTCGTGTACACAGCCACACATGGGCACATGCATGCATGCACACTCACATGCACTCACACCTGTACACAATTCACGCACCTGCACACATGCACTCACACATGTGGATACACACAAAAACATGTACACACTCATAAATCTGGGGACCAAGGAAGGGCTGTTCGCTCTAGGCTGCACACACCCTCCAGGTCCCTGCCCCATTATCCAGTTGCAAACAGCTAGTTCAGGAAGAATTCCCTCCACTCAGGGAGATGGAACTCAGGATCTACATCCTGAAATTTAAAACAGGAAAACTTGCCCCTTTGGGGCTGCATGGAAAATTAATTAATTAATTAATTAATTAATTAATTAAAAAACCAGGAAAACAGAACAAGGAAATAAAATGGGCAAATGGGCAAACAACACCCAGCATTTATCAAGAGACAAATACAATTTGTTAGTACAGACTAATCCAAGATGTCAAGAAACACTGATAAGGTAACAAAAGGACAGCACCAAGCCCAGGGAAGAAAAATAAGAGATAAAACCGCCACAGAAATGGAGGTACCACTAAATGCAAAACAGGAGCAAAGCTGGAAACAAAGACCTGGCTGGAAAAGTGAACAAAATGGGGGAGAAGCATGAAAAAGATTGGAGAGGAAGATATCCATATGGAATACAAAGACTACCTAACATCTGCTTGATTAGTGTCCCTGAAGAAAGGACCTGAATAAAACATTAAAAACATTTTTTCAGTATATAATTGAAGAAAACTTTCCATACACAGCTAAATCTACAAATTCAAAGAGAATGCATACGTACAAAAAACCATGCCGAGTTCCGTCTTTGACAGACTTTTCTCACTTTCCTGAGACTTTTCTCATCACAAACTCAGCAGTGCAGTGAGTGAATCCACAGCCACGCGGACAGCTGCTGTCACCACTGCTCATGGCCCATTGCTTCTTCTCAGACGCTATTTACTCTGCACTTGAACTGAGTTACTGTCATACGGGGTTTCCATAGCACTGCGCCACCCCTCCCTCCAGATGGGGCTTAGCCACCGGTGAGAACACCAGAGCCCAACAAAACCCAGCTGTCGAGAAGAGTGTGAGTGAAGGTTTCAAGCACAATCATGTCCTTTTCCTATGTACACACGAAGGCTTGCTTCGTAACTACTTTTGAGGTTCTCCCCAAGAGGCTTCTTAACAAGTTGGCACTCAGGAATATGATCAAGACGTTTTTATGTTGCCTTTAACTAGAATGTGTATTTTTATTTATTTATAGAGAGTGTGCGCACGTGCACAATGTGGGGAGGGGCAGAGGGTGAAGGAGAGAGAATCTCAAGCAGGCTCCACACCCAGCTGGATCTCGTGACCCTGAGATCATGACCTGAGCCAAAATCAACCGTCAGACACTTAACCGACGAAGCCACCCAGGAGCCCCATAGAAATATGTATTTTTAAAGTTGTAGTTGTAGTTCCATCTCTGCTAAAGTTTCTAACTTTTAACTAGCACTATGGAACAGCTTGATTATCTTTTTGTAAGGGATGGGTACCGAGGCATACAATGTTGGGCCTCATCTTAAAATCTTTCAGTCTTTCTTTTTCCTCCCAAGTTGAGCACAGATGTCAAGGGCTCTGTAGTTTATTTAATTCTGCAAAGAGCTCCAGGGAGCCTCCCAATGCACCTCTGCATAAGAGGGGAACAGAAGCAGTGACACTGGGGCTCCCCTGGAAACCACCCACCCAGGTGGGCTCTACGGCAGGCACTGCTGATCTGCCCAGCTCGAACTCTGCACTCTGGCCTGTGGCGTGTTTTCTGGTGTTGCTGTGTAATTTGTTCTAAGAACTTGTATAATTTCTTCAAATGTACTGAAATGGTTTTCCCCAGTTTCCTCAAGATGGTTCAGAGTAAAGGCAAACTAAAGTAGGCTTGCTAGCAGCACGGCCCAAGGAGATGCACACACTTTTGAATCGCACATGCTCAGGTCCAATCCCAGATCCTGGCCTGGCCAGTAGGGTGGCCTAGATCCCTTCACCTCTCTGAGAAACACCATGTCTACCCTAAATACAACAAAGGGCTAGCTCTGAACTCAGGCAATATTGGTTCCCTTGCCAGGCCAGATTTTCAGGGAGAGTAATGGAACCTAATTAGCAGGGTGGCAATTTTGGACAAAACCACCTGAGGGCTCAGGCTTGGCGTAAGAAAAAGCGTAGCGGGCTCACCTGCAAAGGGCCAGCTCCTCAGTGTCCCCAAACTCTGCTGCTGCTGCTGCTGCTACAGGACCAGGGTCATCCCAGGCCTGGCCCAGCATCTTTCCACCCCTCCTAACCCCAGCTTCCCCAGCCACCATTTGTGCAACTGTGGACAGGGCCGCCCAGCTCAAGGAGTGCTGGCTGAAAAACCAGACGCTCCCCTTCTTCAGCCTGAGAGAGACAGGGACCCCTTTAACCCCTCTACAGCAGCCTGGGGGCCTGCTGCCTAGGGTGCTGAGCTGGGCTGTTGACTCTCTTGTATGGTCCCTTCTTGCAATACCACTGTAACACATATTAAGTGGCTTAGAGGCAGCCTCATTTTTTTTAATTGGGTTTATTTATTACATGCAAAGCCTATACCAGTAGGTAACATCACAGAAAAACATAAAGCTCCCTGACATAAAGAGATGAAAAGATGCGCAACACAAATACTACACAACACAGTAATCTTCTGAAGACAATTTAGGAGGTAAGGAACTAGAATTGTGGAGCTGGAGCTGAATAGCAACAGGCAGAGCCTCATTTTCTCTTTACACAGCGGAGAGTCATTAACAGAACTGGACTTTTACAGACCGCCAATTTCTTTTCCCTCTCCAAAAGGGCTGTTGAGAGTCTTTGTTTAACAGAAGGCTCTGAATGCTCTGCAGGAAAAGGAAAAAAGAACTTCTCCAACATTCAGGGCACCAAAACAGACTGGGGCAACTGTTTTCACCGAGAAGAACCAGATTCTGGCCAGAGATGTGTCAGCCGCGCCCAGGAGAAGGCAGCAGCACTCCCCTTCTCTACCAGACTCTGTGTGTCTTCCCACGCTAGCTGCCACCTCGCCGTGGCTAAGCAGGCAGAGTGGCCCCCATGGCAGACTGCCAGCTCCCTGCCAGACAGAGACCACTGACCCAACAAGAGGCCAGCTCTGATGGGCTCCCCAGCCTCTCCAAAGGCACCAAGGCCACCCTGCCCTTGCCAGCCCAAAGGGGAGACTGCTAGGGGGCAGCAGTCTCCACGCACCGCCGCCCCCCCCGCCACCACAGCTGAGGCTTATCCTAGTATTCACTGGCCATGTCACAGCACCCATTCTGCTGTGTCAGAGGGGTTTTTTGGAGGGTCACACGGACAACAGCTTTATGAAACCCCTACTGTTTGCCATAAGGATGTTGAGCATTATCTCGTCTTTTTTTAAATGATTTTATTTATTTGAAAAGAGAGAGATCGCACATGCGCACATGGAAGGGCAGAGGACGAAGCAGACTCCCCACTGAGCAGGGAGCCCGCTGTGGAACTCGATCCCAGGACCCTGGGATCATGACCTGTGCTGAAGGCAGACACCTAACCGAGCCACCCAGGCGCCCCTATTACCTCATCTCTTAAAATCCCAACCTATGATGTCACACTCAAGCACTTTCTTTTAGGATTAAGTGCCAGGGAAACTTGGCTTCCTATGAGTAACTGGCAGATTTCTGTCTCAGTGTGGATCACGGATTTCCGTTTTCACTTTAGGTACTGGTACCTTGGACTAGAACACAGGTCTGTTTACTCAAAGTCAATTTGGAAACCGTAAAATATAATAATAGAATCTAAGAACTTACAGGGATCACAGAGATCACTCAGCTCTGCAGGGAACAGATTTACTTTGTGCTCCATGACATTACATTTTACAGTCCCCTGCCTTCTGCCTTCCATGCTGTTAAGCTCTACAAAATATCTACTCACTCCCATACCAGTGCCAATCATGCAAGTCTCCTTATCACAGCCAGAGAAGCCAAAGCCTAATCAATTTATGTGAAGTGATCTGGAATATTTATAACCTGTGTGGTCCTAGTCAGCATTTTAACTGAGCTACTTCCACCTTTCATTTTAAATGATGTTTCAAGGCTAAGAAGACACTCAGCTAGAACTGAAATCACATGTAATTCCTACACCAGGAGATCCTGTCCAAGACACAGTTGACCAAACTTCTCTGTAGTCTGATTACCTTGCTAAATTTGTGTTCACTTCTCTTCCCTTTACCGCGTCCTTTTTTTTTTTTTTTAAAGATTTTATTTATTCATGAGAGACAGACACAGAGAGAGAGAGAGAGAGTCAGAGGGAGAAGCAGGCTCCCCAAGAAGCAGGGAGCCCGACTTGGGGCTTGATCCCAGGACCCTGGGATCATGACCTGAGCCAAAGACAGATGCTTAACCATCTGAGCCACCCAGGCGCCCCCCTTTACTGTGTCCTAAGAACCCCATCCTGTATAAGGTAGGAAAAAAAAGTGAGTTATTGTCTGTTGCTGATTTGCTTCATGTCTCAGAATGTGCGGATTTCTAAATGGCTTAAAGCTTTGATTTGTTTAATGAAAAATTAGGTACAATCTGAAAAGACAAAGTTCTCCCTATTGTCTTATTTGTATTTCTTATTAGTTGGGCAACTGGCAAAGCTATAGGAGATCCGTAGGTGGCAGCACCATGTCAGTGTGAATGTCCTGGGTTTACTCATTCATGGTGTTTGTCTAACAGAGTCTCCCTGATTTTTGGAAGCACACATTTACATTTTTAAGGGTAAAGGAGCATCACGTCTGCAACTTACTTTGAAATGGTTCAGAGAAAAAAATGTATTAATATATATAGAAAGGGACACAAGAAGTGTGTTAAAATGTTTAATGTTTGGGAATTGCATGAAGAAAGGGAATTTACTGTATTATTACTGCAACCTTTAAGTCTTATGTCATATAAAATAGAATTTTTTAAAAAGTCATTTACAAAGGGCTGGGATTCAGAAGCGAGGTCAGTTACGATATTTCATAAAAATACAAAGGGTCGGTCCTTGCAGCCATCTAATACCAGCACCTGGTGTTAGAGCTCTCCAGAGAAACAGAATCAACAGGATATATATATAGATTTATTTTAAGGAATTGGCTCACACAATTGTGGAGGTCTGAGACTAAAATCTGATGAGGGAGGGGGGACCGCATTTGCAATCCAAAGGCAGTCTGCTGGCAGAGTCCCTTCCTGCTGAGGAGGCATGAGCATGGCGGGTGGGGGTATCAGTCTTTGTTCTATTAAGGTCTTTAACTGATCGGATGAGGCCCACCCACATTACAGAGGGTAATCTGTTTGACTCAATGTCCACTGACTCAAATGTTAATCTAAAAAAACACCTTCAAAGAAACATCCAGAATAGTATTTGATCAAATTTCTGGACACTGTGGCCCAGACAAGGTGACACAGTAAATAAACCATCACAGCTCTTAAGAGCAGAGCCAAACTGCCTTCTTCGAAAAATCATAGCACACCCTGAGAGCCTTCTTAATCTCATAAAATGATGGCTTAACCCTACCTTCCACTTGGCGAGCTGTCAGGTTAATCAGCAACACAAAACATCTGTCCATTGTCAAGCTTCTAGCCAGAGAAAATAACTGAGCTATCTGGTATCAGGGAAGCCTGCCCAGGGGATACAAGGTCAACTTCACAAGACAAGTGGAAACATATCAAAACTGGGTGTGTTAAAAAGATTCCAGTGGCTGGTCCCATCAGTAAAAGAAAATCTTGTAAGTGGAGGCTGTAGGCAGCCAAGGCTGCAAAAACACTGCTCTAGATCATCTTCCTTTAAGTCCTGAGTCCAGTCAAACCATAAGATTAATCGTATTCATTATGATTATCTTATTAGAAATATTTAAGACTGCAATTTGGGCCCATGGTGGAGCTCTCTTTCCTTAATCTACCATCATGGCTATGCCATGAGCTTATGGCAAAGAGCCATTAGTAAACAGACTCATCCACTGCCGGGATGTAGTAGGCCAGCTGTCCGCATTCTACCCTACCCACTTTAAAATCCCATAGAAGGTATCTCACACCTGCTCATTCTAGCAATTATCAGAGATCCCATGACTGCCGTAAGTGGACATGAGCTGCCATTTGCTTTGGTTGCCAGAACTTACATCTGCACTTTGTGTCCTGACCTTGCCCTTGAATGCAACCTGTTTCCCTACCCTTACTCTCTGGCCCCAACCTTCTCTTTGAGGTCTTCTATTAGTATGAACCTTCTGTGTCATGCCTTGCTTAAGCATTCTCTGATTCTTTTACAGCAGAGATGGAATGTCAATATAAAATGGAAACATTTTATAAGCAAACACAAAGCCACAACTTTTTAACATGGCAAGGGACCTCAGAAATGGATTACCTCGTTCCACCCACTCACCCTCCATTTTAAAAGATGAAAAAACTGAGGCCAAGCAAGATTAAGAAATCCAGCCAAGTTCAAGGTCTCACAGACGGAATGGTGAAGCCAGGACTAAAAGGAGCTTGGTTGGACTCATGTAAGCTGTCCCTCCCCATCCAGCTCTTTTCTATTCCTGAATTCAGGGTGGAATTCCAGCTCTGGAGTTTTATCCCAGACTCCTGGCCTTGCCATTACCTCGGAGAATCCTTGAACCATCTTCAGAACTAAGCACTGCCTCCTGCCAACCGCCACCCTCTCAATTTTAGCCAGGTTTTTTGACTTGATTTGCCATGCTAATTGCCTGAAAAATCTTTCTCTGAGCACAAGTTTCATTTGTTTCTGCTACTGCCAAAAATAGAAGGCTAAAAGGGTTCTGAAACAATAGGTACAGCACGATACTATTTTGTATAATAAAAGCAGTGTTGCTACCAGTGTAGAAAAAAGATGTAGGACACAAAATGTTTATAGCATTTATCATGTTATTACTCGGTGTTGAGAGAGATTAAAATTAATTTTTTCCTTCCGGCTTATCTGTTTTCCAATTTTTCCTCCAATAATCGTAACTTGCATAATTGTCTGGAAAACAAAAATTAAGTAAAAGCACTCTAGTTTATTAAATATAAATCATTCAGCTACCCCAATCAGAAGTGCAGTGGTACAAGTCCCCAAGGTCATTCCCAGGCTGGGGTGCAGCTATGCAAGATTTTTATTGGGAGCCTACCTCCCGTCAGGTTCTGACTCTTGTGGGGCTTGTTTCTGGTCCATTATAAGCAAACATGTAACCTCTGCAGAAAAAGGAGAGGAGGAGCTTATTTTTCAATGTGAATTAGCCAGACTGAAACACTTAACTTCCAATTTTCTGTTTTAAATGGCCTTCCTAAACAGAACACGCAAACAACCTTCCACTTACAGGCTGTGTGGTTTCTTTAAAAGACAAAACTTTCCGCCCGTAGTCACCACAGCAAACAATCAAAACTCAGACCTCTCCGTGAGGACTGGGAAAGCCGTTTTGTTAGAGGGATTAATTCTGTTCATGAAAGGTTGCTTCTGTAATCCCTGAGCCTCACTGTCCTTTTCAGGATCTAATTATACGTAAACACTCTAATGGGAATGCAAGGTTTTGGGGTGTGTCCTGGTCCAGGTCCAGGAAAATGTCCTTGAATGTGCAAAGCTGTACCCTTGTCATCTGCTACACTGACAGCAAAAATGATGTTGCAAACCAGAGCTCTGCCATCAGCAAAGGATTCTGGGGGAGCCACTACCTCTTGGCTAGTGTACCTGGCAAAGTCATCCTAAGCCCCTGTTGTAAAAACCCGCTTTACCCATTTGGTGCCACTTCTTTCTACGCTGTCTTGCATACTAAATGTGAAGGAGCCCAGTTGGTATTCTAATAAATCTGTCCTTACCATCTCTATTTTAGAAAAAAGAGTGCCCCAGAGTAAGTTTGGAAAAGCAATCAATCTCACTCTTAGCAATTATTAAACATTTAATGCCTCATGAAAATACTCTAAAATACGATCAACAAAGCAACTACCCACTGCCTATGTGTATACTGCAAATCAAATCTTTGCAAACTGGCTTCAGGCCTGCAAGTGTGTCCTTTCTTCGCCAGTCACTCTACCTTAATATCGTGGAGAGGACAATATTCTCTATAGTCAAGAGCAGGAAGAAAATTCCCAAACAAACTGAGAGCAGATGGGTGGCCAAGAGTATGATAGGCCTATCAAACTACCAGTGGTACTGGAGAAGCATATTTACTAACTTGGAAAGCTACTGAAAAAGTTACAAATGTCAATGAATGAAACAGAAAAACCACAAAACTGTACATGCAATATACTTTTAAAAATGTGTATGTAGGGCGCCTGGGTGGCTCAGTTGGTTAAGCGACTGCCTTTGGCTCAGGTCATGATCCTGGAGTCCCTGCATCGAGCCCTGCATCAGGCTCCCTGCCCGGCAAGGAGTCTGCTTCTCTCTCTGACCCTCCCCCTTCTCATGTGCTCGCTCTCTCATTCTCTCTCAAATAAATAAATAAAATCTTTTTAAAAAAGTGTATGTATATTTAAGAATAGAAAAGGATCTGAAAGTACATACACCTTCATTTTAATATGGTTAAGAGTAATGGAGTCACATCAGTGACTTTTCTTTGGCCTATTTTGTCTTTTTCTGCCATAAGCATAAATTTCTGCAAAATATAAAAAGTAACAATTAATCTCTGTGATTAATTACTTAATTTCTGTGAACTTTAACACAACAATGTCCTTCAAGGTAGGTGTGGAAACCCCTAAAGACTGAGCCTTCTTTGAGGGCTCTTTCTCTGAGCTCCTGACCCCTCCTGCTTTAGCAGGCATCCTCAATGATTTTCTTCCGATCACTGCCTAGCCAAAAAAAGCCCCACAATTCTCTGCAGATGACTGAGCTCACCCACTAACACCACCAAATTGCCCAGGCCTGGTTCCAGGACCCTGTTCTCTCACACTCTGCTGCAGAAAAACAAAAGGTGGGGGGCGGGGGCAGCGGAGGAGGAAGCACCCGGCTAGAAACAGGCTGGAAAATTCCGCCAGGACTCCAGGGCTCAGGAGTCGCGGGGAGCACAGGACTCCCGCAAGATCGAGCTCTTCGTGCAAAGGGTCTGCGGGCTCGCGCCTAAGCAGAGGATGCCGAGGCCAGGCCCCCCGGGGAGCCGAGTGTAGACAACATCCTAATCTGCCTACTTAGACGACCTCCTGACCTCCCGAATCCGCTCTGCGCCCGGGGTGGCAGGGCGGGAAGGACCGAACCAGGCCTGTGCAAAGCTGGCTGACCCCCGGGGAAAGGCGGTGGGAGAGACGTGACCCCAGCCGAGGCTATCCTCTTCGGCAAGAGGCCAGTCCGTGGACCACCGATGGGCTGCGGGGGCGGACAGAGAGTGGCCATGCTCAACTTAAAGACACGCCGCAAGCACGGGCCCTACGTGCGTCTTTCCGGGAGAGAGGCGCATCGCTCTGCTCTCTTCACATGGGCCCGCGGCTCGGGTAACCCGGCACAAGGGCTGCCCTTTTCCGGGGTGGGGCAGCGGGCGTGGCAGGATGAGTGCAGTGACCCCGGGCAGGCGACCCCGGCCTCACCTTGGGGTCGCGCTCGTAGTAGTGCTGCTGCGTGCGGATCCAGCGGCCCACCAGGTGGTCCCGCACAGTGTGAGCCAGCGCGAAGAAGTAGTCACGGGGCGTGGCCACGTTGCGGTCCTTGACCAGCGTGAAGTGCAGGTGCCGATTGAAGCTCTTCCGCACCTCGGCCACGTCGCCCAGCCCCGCGATGCCGCGCACACTGATCTGCTTCCGCTTCTCGCTGTCGGTCAGCGGCTTCGCCATCGCGCCGGCCGAGGAGGAGTAAGACGAGATACAGAGCCGGGAGGACACGCGAACACCGAGGATGCTGTGGCTGCTGTGGCGCCGGGCACTGCGGCGACGCAGCTAGCACGGGCCGCGCCTGCGCGATGTGCCGGGGCGGGGCCGAGAGGCGAGGGGGCGGGGCCTCCATGGGGAGAGGAGGTAGGTGAGTCGGGGCCTCCGCAGGCGCGGGGCGGTCCGAGGGACAGGGCCTCCAGAGAGGCAGGGCAGGGTCGCTGGCCCAGGTCGTAGTCCTCGGACGTTGGCGGGGGCGTGCCGTTTCATAGGTGAGGAAGATGAAATGATTTACCCAGGCCAACCAAGAGCGGGGGCCTGCCCCCAAGATGGCCAAGCCCGGCAGGAGGGGAGGAGACTGGAGGAGCAGGAGGACTCGGGAGTCGGAGCGTTGATCTCGCCCCTGCCTGCCCCCCACCCCCAGGGCCACGGCTTTCGGGATTTGGGGGCCGGCGTCCCTCGCCCAGCCAGGATCCCCGGCTGCCCCAGCTGGGATGCCCTGGGTGCTGGGGTGCGGCCGAGGCCTGGTAAATGGGAAGGGAAACCGGGTGCATGCTAGAAACGCACCCACCAACGCCTGGTGGGCTCAATCTCCTGAATTGGGGGCGGAGTGGCTCTGAAAATGACAGCTAGGAATGTAAAACTTTGTTCATACTGAGAAATGCCAGCCTGCCTGCAACCCTCAGACGGGGCTGACACACACGGCTGGTGAACAGGAGACAGCATTCCCCAGGGGTGCTGCGGTCCTGAAGTGTCACAGCGACCCCTCTGAGCAATCACCGCACCTTACTCACTGAGAAGCCTTATTCCCTAAGTCACTGGCCCTCACTTTGCCCTTCAAATTACGACGTCAGGAGGAAGGCAACACCCCACTCTGGCCGAGGATCCGGGTCACTGTGACAGAGACACAGCCTCCTCCATTCCACCCAGGTGCGAGCCCCAGATAAGGGGTGTCTGGACACAGCTTCCCACATCTGCTTAACATGGGGGGTGGGGTGGTTTCGCAAGGAAACTGCACCTGGGCCCACCTTGCATACAGCTCTGCTCTGAGCCTGTGGGAACACTGCTTCATGGGAGTTTCACCCTGACCCCTGCCTTTTCCTTTGTTCCCTGGATGCCCATGGACCCACCCGATTTTGTGCCACTGCAGTTTGCATTTGGTGATCTCACACTGATGGGCTGCAAAGAATCCCGACTTAGATGAAGGTCAAATTTGCCTGCAAAGATGCCATGAAAGTAGATGCAGGAGTTTTCCTGGTGTGATGCTTCTAAAGTAATCTTACCTGGACCCTCTCCTACATGCATACTTCTTGGGGGACAATAAATGTGGAATGCCCTCTCTGTCCCACCTATTCACACACCCACCCGCTCCAGGTGGCCACTAATATAACTGGAATGGATAATGAACCCCATGGTCATCTCAGCCATTTTCACATAAGGAATTTTTAGATAGTTATAAGTGCCGTGAAGAAAAGCACATTAAGCAGCCAGGAGACGATACCTGAGTTGAGACCAAAAAAATATTAATGAGTAATGAATCTGGGGAAGAAGGAAGTACAAAGGTCCTGAGGTAAGTACCCACTTGGACAGTTCACTGAACATCAAGTCCTGTGTAGGTGGGGCAAAGAGAGCAGCTGAGAGGTATCATAATATGGCACCCTCCAAAATGCCTCTTTGGCTTATAGGTTATTTTGAGCTAAAGACTTCTGAGAAAACAGCAAAAGCAGGAAAAGCTCTAAAAATAGGGTACCAGTTTTCCCTTTGTAAAGGAAATTTACATTTAAAAGGGCATTTCCATCCCTAGAAACCTTTCCTCTCTTGACAGGTCTGATCATAAAACATTACAAACAACTTCTGTTTACCGTACTTCTGGTCACCTTCCCATGACTTGCCTCCCTAGCTAGAAGCCCCAAACCCTTTCCTTTGTTTTAGCCTAGGATGATATTTAAACTCAAGTTCTAACCACCACTTTGAGTTACTCATCTCTGGGTACTCCTGGGTGTTTATGTGATGCACATGCTAATAACCTCATGTTTGTTTTTCTCTTGTTAATCTGTCTTTGGCCAGCCAAATTTATAGGGCCCCACATGGAGAACTTGAGATGGGTAGAAGAAAAGATTTTTTCCTCCTCAACACAACCAATGGGTACATTCAGACTGGAGGTGGGGAGCCAGGTCAGGCTTGATGAGGAATCTGGATCTTCCAACAGAACTGTAGGGCTTCCGAACAGATAAAATGGAATGAAAGTGGGCTCAGCTTTGCCCCTCCAAGGAAAAGGACTGGTTTTTTTTGGCAGTCTGGTCTCAGCTATGACTAGGCCAGAGCACCTCCTCCCCTAATGGGAGACGGTTGTGAGGCCAGTCAGGGCACCTTGTAACAGTCTGGTTCTCTATTTTTGGGAGACCACTTTAAATATTCATTTACTAAGAAGTGATCCAGGTTCAGTTACTTTTTGTAGTGAGCTATTCTGTATTATGGGAGATAGATTACCTTTAAAGTTTTTTCAAATAGGTATGTCAGACTGTCTATAGCTAGTTCTCTGCCTCGGAAACAGACAGAAGATGCCTTGTGTGTGGAATGAAATGCTGCAGGAGTTAGAAGAAATTGGATGTGGAAAACAGACACTTGTGGTCTGCTTCAGCTTCTTGAGTGTCTCATTGATCATAAAGGTTCAATAAATGTTGGTTAAGTGAGTGACTTGGACACTCTGCCAGCCTTTGTTGAGACTGCACAAGATAAGGGTAAAGACTGCACGGGACCCCAGCAATACCACTGCCCAATCTGTGAGGGTCAGTTAAGTATTTGCAAATGAACACAGACCTGGCCTTTCAGGAAACAGGAGGCAAACAATAAATGCATTATTTTTGAGAGGTCAATAATTGTAAACCTCAGTAGAATTAAGACCACTAGCTAGAATGATATTGTGGAATTGGGGTTCTCCCTTCACTAGGGTATGTAACAGATAGATACTCATAGTGACATTAATGTATTATAACACATTGATGTTAAAAAGAAATCTGTGGGTCCCTGGGTGGCTCCGTTGGTTAAGCATCTGACTTTGGCTCAGGTCATGATCTCAGGGTCCTGGGATTGAGCCCCTGTCAGGCTCCCTGCTCAGTGGGGAGTCTGCTTTTCCCTCTGCCTCTCCAGCTCCCCCTACTTGTGCTCTGTCTCTCTCTCAGATAAATAAATAAAATCTTAAAAAAAAAAAATCTGTGAGCCAGAGTATATGAAAAGGGAATAAAATGGGGGTGGGGAGAAAGGAAGCTCTTCTCTACAGAATACCAAATAAATGTAGGAGTGGATGCTAGAACTATCAGACGAAGGCTATAAGTATCACCCCACAGTTACCTTAATAGTTACAAAAAAAGAGGAGGCACTTTACAGTGGAAAAAACTTCATGAAGTGATCCAACCTAGCATTACCAGTTAAAGGGACTAAAGGATACTATATGTTTTCTGATTCAATGCAATGAGAAGGACACATCACTTATGTGAATATAATATAGTATACTACAAATATCATGGTAATATAGTAAAGACACCTAAGCCCAGCTTATAGAGGTACAGATAACAGCTAAGGCAGTTTCCCAAACTTGCAGATGAGACCTCCCTGTAGGGCTTGTTAAAAGCACTTTCCCCAAGCTCCAGATCCAGATTCCAACTGTCTAACTTTTAAGGTATTTTGTGTGTATGTGCAAATGTGGGGATCTCCACTCCAGGCAGCATTTCTAACCCAGCACCCAGAGCCCTGTCCTAGTAGGAATGCCATTAATGCACTGCTGGAGTACCCCTGTGTGTGTGCTAGAGGTGCTGGGGCTTTCAGGAGTGGTCAACTCAGACACTGTCACATGCTCAGCTGGGCCTACGGTCTGATACTTTTTAATGTTTTTAACATACAGTGCTATATTAGTTTCAGGTGTACAATACAGTGATTCAACAATTCTATACATTACACAGTGTTCACCATAAGTGTACTCTTCATTTCCTTCACCTGTTCCACCCATCCTCCCACCCACCTCCCCTATGGGCAACCACCAGTTTGTTTTCTGTATTTAAGAGTTTTTTGTTTAATAAATTCCACATATGAGTGAAATCATATGGTATTTGTCTTATTTCACTTAGCATTAGACTTTCTAGATCCATCCATGTTGTTGCAAAATGGCAAAATTTCTTTTTGTGGCTGAATAGTATTCCATTGTATGTATATGTGTGTGTGTGTATCTATATCTATATCTATATATCTATATCTATATCTATATCACATCTTCTTTTTCCATTCATCAGTCGATGGACACTTGGGTTGCTTCCATAAATTCTGTTGTAAATAATGCTGCAGTAAACCTAAGGATGCATATATCTTTTCGAATTACTGTTTTTGTACTCTTTGGGTAAATACTCAGAGGAATTACTAGAGCATATGGTAGTTCTATTTTTAATCTTTTGAGGAACTTCCATACCATTTTCCAGAGTGGCTATACCAGTTTGCATTCCCACCAATGCAAGACGGTTCCCCTTTCTCCACATCCTCATCAATACCCATTCTTTTTTTTTTTTTTTTAACCTGTTGTTTCTTGTGTTCTTGACTTCAGCCATTCTGACTGGTGTAAGGTCATATCATTGTGACTTTGATTTGCATTTTCCTGATGATCAGTGATGTTGACTATCTTTTTATCTGTCTGTTGGCCATCTGTATATCTTCTCTGGAGAAATGTCTGTTCATGTTATCTGATCATTTTTTAATTGGATTATTTGTTTTTGGGGTGTTGGGTTGTATCAGTTCTTTATAGATTTTGGATACTGACTCTTTATCAGACATGTCATTTGCAAATATCTTCTCCCATTCTGTAGGCTGCTTTTTAGTTTTGATTGTTTCTTTTACTCTGCAGAAGCTTTTTATCTGGTTTCAGGCCTCACATTTAGGTCTTTAATCCAGTTTTGGGTTTGTTTTCATGTTTTTTTTTTGTTTTTTTTTTTTTTTAAGTAGGCTTCTTGTCCAGCATAGAGCCCAACACAGGGTTTGAACTCACAACCCTGAGATCAAGACCCAACCTGAGATCAAGAATTGGATATTCAGGGTGCCTGGGTGGCTCAGCCGTTAAGCGTCTGCCTTCGGCTCAGGTCATGATCCCAGGGTCCTGGGATTGAGTCCCACATCAGGCTCCCTGCTCAGCAGGAACCCTGCTTCTTCCTCTCTTCCCTGCTCGTGCTCTCTGTCACTATCTCTGTCTCTCTCAAATAACTAAATAAAATCTTAAAAAAAAAAAAAAAGAATTGGATGTTCAACCGACTGAGCCACCCAGGTGCTCTGGTCTTTAATCCATTTTAAATTTAGTTTTGTGTGTGATGTAAGAAAAGAATTTCATTCTTCTATGTGTAGCTCTCCAGTCCTAAGGTCTGCTACTTCTTAAGTGATTGTGAGATAGGGTCTAAAGCCAGCAAGAGTCAGTTTAGGAGGTCCCCCTTACTCAGGGGCCCCTCCCCCTGGAAGGGAAGGTGGCACAGACAGGGGTTGGTGAGGGACAGGGTGGTGAACATGCTAATGAGAGGAAACTGGTTACACTCCAGGGTCATTGCCCTGCCGTCCTCCAACCAGAAACATTCCCCAACTTTTTTTTTTTTTTTAAAGATTTTATTTATTTATTCATAAGAGATAGAGAGAGGCAGAGGGAGAAGCAGGCTCCCTGCTGAGCAGGGAGCCGGATGCGGGACTCGATTCCAGGACCCTGGGATCATGACCTGAGCCGAAGGCAGAAGCTTAACCATCTGAGCCACCCAGGCGCCCAACATTCCCCAACTTTAATGGGGCTGAACTGGACAAGCCCTTGCAGTTTTTAGGATTAGCCTGGAATTGAGTATGAGATGGGCTTTCTGCTGCACCAGAGTAACCTGGGGGACCAGGGTAAGAGGGCCAGGCATGAGGAGAGGAAGTCTGATGTGCACACCTGCACCCCTCAACTCCTGCTCATTCAGGGTCAGACCCATCAGAAGGAAACCAGCCCTTAGAGGATCAGGGTCCTCAGTATCACTTCTGTCCCTCAGCACAGACCTCTTGACACGGAGAGGAAGATCCTCAGGCAGGCGTGGTTGTTGTACTGCCTTTCTCCACAGAGCGTATGTTAAGCTCACAGTGAGAAGACTGTCTCAGCACAGCCTGAATTAATGCAAAATGAGGGATGAGAGCCACCTGTGGAAGTCACCCTGGAAAACAAGTGTCTTGAACCCATGTGCCGCCCAGGGGAGGCCGGGGAAGAGCCAGACTCGAGGTGAGGCTGAGCCAGGCCAGCACCCCTCAGGCTGCACAGGGAAGCCCCGGTCTGCTGCCCCTGCTCCCCAGTCTCGGGAGCTTCCCAAAGTCGCTGGCACTCCTAACACCTGCCGTGCACAGCTCACTGCTCCACCCCAAGAAGGGCTGGAAGGAGACGAGGGTCCAGCCAAAGGGGAATTTTAGGATGCTTTCTGTGCGAGGAGCTGTGTAAAAGTCCCCTAAGAGGACAAGGGTAAATGGCTCCATTATTCGTTCGTTAAGGCTCCTTGAGTCAGATCTCCACATTGTCAGGTGGAGGCACACTCCCAGGAGACCCGCTTCACCTGGGTTACAGTTACAGCAGGCCCCTCAAGTGGCGCTTCCTGGAAGGTACACAGGAATGTCAGAAGTCAGATTCTGGCGGCGCTTGGGTGGCTCAGTCAGTTAAGCAGCTGACTCTTGGTATCAGCTCAGGTCTTGATCTCAGGGTTTAAGTTCAAGCCTCGAAAAAAAAAAAGAAGAAGAAGGCAGGTTCTGATTCAGCAAGTGTGGGGTATGGCTGCAGTCTGCATTTCAAACAGACCCCCATGTTCTGGGAGCTCACCTTAGGAGGCAAGGCCTTCTGGCATAAGCGCAGCTCAGTTTTTAATGATAGAAATTACTAGAAAGGGGGTTTTGAAGAATCACAATTTCCCATACTCCCTGCCACTGTCCTGAGCAGGGAGGGGAGAACAGCAGTTCCTCAAGGTGGCTGGTCGGGATGGAAGCAGTATATCCAGCTATCTCTTCTGACTTGGAATTTCCAGGCTGTGCTGTGACTCTGAGTGAGCTTACCTGGGGCTGTTAGGGACAACCAGTACCTTTTGGGGGACCAGGAATGCCACACCATAAATACATCAAATTCTTTTTTTCTTTTCTTTCTCCTTCCTTCCTTCCTTCCTTCCTTCCTTCCTTCCTTCCTTCCTTCC
>NW_023270374.1:519162-519454 GCF_011800145.1 Mirounga leonina
CCTTCCTTCCTTCCTTCCTTCCTTCCTTCCTTCCTTCCTTCCTTCCTCCCTCCCTCCCTCCCTTCCTTCCTTCTTTCTTTCAAGTAGGTTCCATGTGGAGCCCAACACAGGGCTTGAACTCATGATCCTGAGATCAAGACCTGAGCTGAAATCAAGAGTCAGACCCTTAACCAATTGAGCCACCCAGGCACCCCTGTCACATTGTTTCTTAATTGGCATCCCCTGCAACTTGCTACATGACCGTTTCCTGCCATCTCCTTACCCCTGGTTGAATGAATTAGCTGAATTTTTC
>NW_023270374.1:519486-585137 GCF_011800145.1 Mirounga leonina
AAAAAACATACTCCTGCTGGCATCTCTCCTTCCCTCCATCCCATGAGACTGTTTCAGCACCCCTCTGCTCTTGCTCCTCCTCCTCCCCAAAGCAGGGTCACCTGGTTCCTACCTGCAGACCCTGGGCTTAAGGACCCCTTGCTCACTCTTACCAGCAACTCAGGTCCACACATATTAACATCACTGCTGGTGTTCCTCAAGGCTATAACAAGTCCCTGGCTTCAGCCCTGCTCTCACTGATCCTGATCTCATCTTGGCCTCTGTAGTTTCTATATCAACAAGAACACTTATAGATTGGTACTTTGAAAAACTGGTAGTATTCCTTTTTTAAAAAAATTTTATTTATTTATGTAATCTCTACACCCAATGTGGGGCTTGAACTCATGACCCCGAGATCAAGAGTCACATTGCTCTTCCGACTGAGCCAGCCAGGTGTCCTGGTAGTATTCCTGAAAGTTAAACAAATACCTGCCTTGGAACCAGCTATTCTAGTCCAAAGAAAATACCCAACAGAAATGAATGCTTATGCCAACCAAAAGGCATACACAAAAATGTTTGTAACAGCCTTATTCAAAACTGTCCAAACTGGAAACCATGCAAATGTCCATTAACACTGGAGTGGATAAATACATTGTGCATATTCCCACAGCTGAATAGTCTGCAGTGGTGAAAATGATCAGCCACAGCCGGGAACGGAGGCGAATAATGCTGGGTGAGAGCACTGGAACTAGAGCACATCCTGTAGGATTCCATTTACATGATGCTCTAGGACAGGCAAACCTCTAGGACATCAGCCCTAAGAATGGTGTTTGAATTTGAGGGGTGAATACCACTGGGGATGATGTGAGTCTGGGGGGTCTGGGAAAACTATTGCAGTATGGCGTGAACAAGTGTAAAAGTTCACTGTGTGCACACCAGGAGCCAGCCCCTTGTGGGGAACATCTGTGGGTGTGGTGGACACCACAGACCCGGGGCAGAGCCTGGGGGCTTCACACTGTGCAACCCCTGGCCTTCCACCGTCTCCTCACCAGCTTATCCTATTTCCTCCCTCCACAGCCAACCGGGCTCCAGATCCTTTTTTAGGCCAGTGGCTTTCTGCCTACTTCCAGATCAGGTGCCAACACCACAAAGGGCTGGTGGGCATCTTCTCTCCCAAGTTCCCAAGGACTGTCTCAGGAACTGGTCCTCCAAGAAGAAGCCTGGGGCCTCTAGCCGCTTTGTTCTCTGTAGGTCTAGACTCCTTTCACCCATCCTCAGTTGCTCTTTAAGTCCTCCTGCTGGGATTCCTGCTATAGTTTCCTAATGGGTTCCCTTTCCTCGCAGACACTCTCCAGAACTGTCCTACACAGGCTGCAGAATTGGACACTCCCTCAGCAGAAGGCTGAGCCCAGTACTGCTCTTACAAACCCCAACCCCAACTGGGTAAGCTTCCTAAGCGAGTCTCAGCCACTCCCTGGCAGGCCTCTGGGCAGGTATGGGGCTGGCCTAGAGGGGGACCTGATGTGCAGGCGGTGATGGGGGGGGGGCACCTGACTGCCGTGGGCAGGCATTCTGACATGTCTGATTCCAAAGGAATCAGGAAGGAGCGGGAGTGTCAGAAGTGAGGTGAGGGTGGGGAAGAGCCCCAGAACTGTGGAGCTTGGGGCTGCCTGTGTTGCTGTGAGGGGCTGGGAAGGACACACAGCCAGGCTTTACAGGCCTTCCCATTCGGGTTCTTGCTCCACGGCCCCTTGCAGCCTTTCCCTGAGTGGAAGGCAACCCAGCCCCTCACCCTCATGGAGTCCCTTCCTGGAGGAGTGGGATGTCGCCACTCTACCCGCATGGGTACCTGGCCCTCAGTGAAGCTCCTGCCTGGCTTAGGGCTGCATCTGAATCGGCTGCCTCTGCTTATCTAGGGCAGGGGCAGCAAACTGCAGTCCTCAGCCCTTACATGGCCCTCAAGCTTGGAATATCTTTTACATTTTTATTTTTTTTAAAGATTTTTAAAATTTCTTTATTTGACAGAGAGAGACGCAGTGAGAGAGGGAACACAAGCAGGGGGAGTGGGAGAGGGAGAAGCAGGCTTCCTGCTGAGCGGGAAGCCGGATGCGGGGCTCAATCCCAGGACCCCAGGACCACGACCTGAGCCAAAGGCAGATGCTTAACGACTGTGCCACCCAGGCGCCCCTGCCTTTTACATTTTTAAATGATTGAAAAAAAAAAATCAAAAGAATAGTAATTCTTGATATACAAAAATTATGAAATTCAAATTTCAGCATCTGTAAATCAAGTTTGATGGGAACACAGCTGCAATCATTCTTTTACATTTCGTCTAAGGCTACTTTCACACTTCCACAGCAGAGCTGAGCAAATGGGACAGAGACCACATGCCTGCAGAGCCTAAAGTATTTACTATCTGCCCTTAACAGAAAGAGGCTGCTTCCCCTGACCTGGAGTACGTCCCCAGCACTGCCTCACATGTGTGGGCTCCACGAGTGTACACGGAATAAAGTAGTTCCCAGCGGATCTGTGTGCAGCATGGCAGCTAAGGTGGACTGGGGGGTGGGAGAGGTGGCTGGCCCAGGCACGACTCTTGAAGCTTCTTTAGTATATGTGCTGCCTAAGAGAGCACTCTTGAAGCTTCTTTAAAATTCATTACATCACATCAAGGAAATGCATGGTCAAACCGCAGCGGGGTACCCGAACTCACCTGTTAGAATGGTTAGCATTAAAATGACCCGTGAAAGTACCAAGTGTGGGTGAGGATGTGGAGCACTGCTAGTGGGAATGTAAATGGTAATTCACACTGGAAAATGGTTTGGCAGGTTCTTATAAAATAGTTAAACATACACTTACCATATGTCCCAGCTATTCCACTTGTAGGTTCAGGCATTCCTCAAAGATATTGTAGGTTTGGTTCCAGACCATAATAAAGTGAATACCGCAATAAAGCAAGTCAAATGAATTGTTTGGTTTCCCAGTGTATATAAAAGTTATGCTTGGGTGCCTGTGTGGCTCAGTGGGTTAAGTGTCTGCGTTCGGCTCAGGTCATGATCCCGGGGTCCTGGGATCGAGCTCCACATCGGGCTCCCTGCTCAGTGGGGAGTCTGCTTCTCCGTCTGCCCCTCCCCCTGCTCGTGCTCTCTCTCTCTCTCAAATAAAATCTTAAAAAAAAAGTTATGCTTACAGGGTGACACAGTTAAGCATCCGACTCAAGTGCATGCTCTCTCTCTTAAATAAATAAATAAATAAATAAATCTTAAAAAAAAAGTTATGCTTACACTATACTGTAGTATATTAAGTGTGCAATAGTATTATATCTAAAAAATGTATGTACCTTAATTTAAAAATCAGAGCCACCATCGGAGCTGTCAGTGAGTCAGAATCACTGATCACAGATCACCATAACAAATTTAATAATAATGAAAAAAGTTTGAATTATTCCAAGAATTACCAAAATGTGACATAGAGACACAAAGTGAGCAAATGCTGTTGGAAAAATGGTACCAACAGATTAGCTTGATGCAGGGTTGTCACAAACCTTCAATTAAAAAAAAAAATTATCTGTGAAGTACAATAAAGCAAAGCACAATAAAATGAGGTACACTTGTATTCATCCAAGAGAAATAGAAACATGTCCACAAAACAACTTGTGCAAGAATGTTCACAGAAGTCTTATCATTAAAGTCCCAAACTGGAAACAGCGCAGGTGACTGTCAACAGGAAGAGGAGAAAACAAAGTGGAGAATACAGAAATAATGTACTCCTACTCAACAATAAAAAGGAATAAACTGCTGATCCACACATTGATATCGGTGAATCTCACAAACATCTTGAGCCGAAAGCCAGACACAAAAGAGCACATACTGTAGGATTCCATTTATATGAAGTTCTGGAACTGGCAAAAGTACCATGCTGTGATGGAAATCAGAACTGTGGTCTCCAGGGGCCAAGGGTTGGTGGCTTGTCTCAGGACTTTCTGGGCTGACAGAATAGGGGTATGGGCCCCATGAGTGTATTTGCCAAAATTGTTTGAACTGTATAATTAAGATCTGTACATCCTACAATATGAATATACCTCAACAAAAATATTCTTAAAGAAATTCAGTAGGTCAGAAGTAAAAGCCCAAACGATCTTCAGTTCCAAACACGGTGCAGCCTTTTGCAAATCCAGGCCTGTAGGAAGCAGCACCAAATTCTAAGATTCATTTTGTGCAGAGGAATTTCAGCTGAAGCTTTGAGCCAACTGTGAAGACTCCATGCAAGAGGGAAGTGAAGGAAGTCTTCTTGCATTAAACCTATTTGCTTTGCTGACAGTTTAACCTCACTGTCTGGCTTGGGTGGAGTCCTGGCCAGGCACTCCCATTGAGTAAACAAAAGGATTATTGGCTCCATGAGGAAATTGGAGGGTGGGGAGGGAAGGTCAATGTCCCTATTCTCAGAGGTTTTCAATTCTCCTGCTTTCTTTTTTTTTTTTTTCTTTTAAGATTTTATTTATTTATCTGAGAGAGAATGGGAGACAGAAAGCATGAGAGGGGGAGGATCAGAGGGAGAAGCAGACTCCCCGCCAAGCAGGGAGCCCGATGCGGGACTCGATCCCGGGACTCCAGGATCATGACCTGAGCCGAAGGCAGTTGCTTAACCAACTGAGCCACCCAGGCGCCCCTCTCCTGCTTTCTTTCAGCCAACCTTTCATTATTCAGTAGGCCGGTGAGAGCTCTTCCCCAGGAGCCCAGAACTTGCAGGACCCAGGGGTTCAACAGGAAGGAGCAGACCTGACTCCTCCCCAGGGAGGGGATTTTCTCTTAGCCCACAAGTTCAAGGGGTGTCCATGATGAGAATGGAAAAAGTCTAAGGGTTGTCTTTCCATTTTGATTCCCTTTGCTCTGCAGAAGCCTTTTAGTTTATGTAGCTCCACTTGTTTATTTTGCTTTTGTTGCCTTTGCTTTTGGAATCAGATCCAAAAGATCATGCCCAAGGCCGATGCCAAGGAGCTGACCACCTAGTTTTCTTCTGGGAGTTTTATAGTCTCAGGGCTTCTGTTCAAGTCTTTAACCCACTTTGAGTTAATTTTTGTGTATGGTGAAAGAAAGTGGTCCACTTTCATTCTTTTGCATGTGGCTGTCCAGTTTTCCCAATACCATTTATTGAAAAGACTGTCCTTTCTCCACTGAATATTCATCTCCTTTGTCATAGATGACCATATAATTGTGGGTTTATTTCTGGGCTCTCTATCCTGTACCATTGATCTTTGTGTTTGTTTTTATGTCAGTACCATATCATGTGGGAAATAAAGGCAAAAGAATTAAATTTCCTTCCTACTTACAGCCCACTGACAAATCCCTGAAACAGGTAGAGTGACCTTCCTCTGGGAGCTCAGCTGCCTTGCTGTTGATGCTAAGGGCAAAAGGCAATCTTAGCCTGACACCCCCAGGATCCTTTAAGTCTACTTTAACATATAAATTCCTTTGGAAACCTCCTTTATCTCTAACTGCCCCTCCCACCACCACCATACATGTTAGCCATCATCCTCCAAGTATATGGCCCACTGATACCATCTGAAGGGTCTCATGACTGAGGGTTTACTAAACAATAATAAATGACCTTTTCCTAACAATAGCTAGCCCCCTCAGGATCCTGGAAACCTTGTTTCCAAAATAGCTTGAAGGCTTGTGCTATCCCTAACCCCTCCCAACTTGAAAGTATATAATCAGCCACTCCTCATGACCCCAGTGCAGCCCTTTCTGCCCATGGGTCCTGTCCTTGTGCTTCAATAAAACCATCTTTCTGCAGCGAAGATGACTCAAGAATTCTTTCTTGGCCGTTGGCTCCAAACCCCACCACTTCATACTACATCACCACACTGTTTTGATTACTACAGTTTTGTAATACAGTTTGAAATCAGGGCTTTGTTCTCTTTGTTCTTCTTTCCCAAGATTGCTTTGGTTGTTTGGGATCTTTTGTGTTTCCATATGAATTAGGATTTTTTTTTTCTGTGAGGAATTCTGATAGGCATTGCATTGAATCTGTACATTGATCTGGATAGTATGGACATTTTAACAATATTAATTCTTCTAATCCATAAACATGGAATATCTTTCCATTTATTTGTATTTTCTTCGATTTCTTTCATCAGTGTCTTATAGTTTTCTGTGTACAGGTCTTTCAAAAGCTTTTGCACAGCAAAGGAAATCATCAACAACACAAAAAGGCAACCTACTGAATGGGCAAAAATATTTGCAAATCATATCTGATAAGGGGTTAATATCCAAAATATATAAAGAAATCATACAACTCAATAGCAAACAAAAGACAAATAATCCAGTTAAAAAATAAGCAGAGGATCTGAATTGACAGTTTCCCAAAGACATATAGATGGCCAACAGACACATAAAAAGGTGCTCAATATCACTCATCATCAGGAAAATGCAAATCAAAACTACAATGAGATATCACCTCACACCTCTCAGAATGGCTATTATCAAAAAGAGAAGAAATAATGAGTTTAGGAGAGAATGTGGAGAAAAAGGAACTCTTGTGCACTCTTGGTAGGAATGCAAACTGGTGCAGCCAATGTGGAAAACAGTATGGGGTTCCTCAAAAAGTTAAAAATAGAACTACCAGATGATCCAGCAATTCTACTTCTGGGTATTTACTGAATAAACAGAGACATTAACTCAGAAAGATATACACACCTCCGTATTTACTGCAGCATTATTTACAATAGGCAAGATATGGCAACAACCTAAGTGTTCATCAATGGAGGAATGGATAAAGAAGATGTGGTGTGTGTGGTGTCTGTGTCTGTGTGTATACCTTATAATGGATTACTATTCAGCCATAAAAAGAATGGACTCTTACCATTGTGACAATGTGGATGGACCTTGAGGGCATTATGCCAAGTGAAGTAAGTCAGACAAAGACCATATGATCTCACTTATATGTAGGATCTAAAAAAACAGAACAAACAAAACAAATAAGCCCAAGCTCACAGATACAGAGAACAGATAGGTGGTTGTCAGAGGCAGGGGGCAGGGGGGTGGGCGAATTGGAAGAGGATGGTCAAAAAATTACAAAATAATCAAGTCCTGGAGATGTCATGTACAACATGGTGACTATAGTTAATAATACTGTATTGTTTATTTGAAAGTTGCTGAGAGAATAAATCTTAAAAGTCCTCATCACAAGAAAAAAATGTTTAAGAAAAAATGTTTCTAACTAAGTATGGTGACAGATCATAACTAGACTTAGTGTGGTGATCATTTTGCAATGTGTACAAATACGAAATCATTATGTTGCACACCGGAAACTCACATAATGTTACATGTCAGTTATACCCACTTAAGGGAAACCTGCTCTTTTAGGCTTTTGCCCTTTTGGAGTTACCATCCTCATTTTTTATTTATTTTTATTACTTACTTATTTGTTTTTTTTTTTGAGAGAGGGGGAGAGAGGGGTGTGGAGGGGCAGAGGGAAAGAGAGGGAAAGAGAGAAACCCAGATTACACACCCAGCATGGAGCCCGATGCAGGGCTCAATCTCACAACCCTGAGACCATGACCTTAGCTAAAATTATGAGTTGGATACTCAACTGACTGAGCCACCCAGCTGCCTCTCCAGTCCTTTTTTTTTTTTTAAAGATTTAATTTGTTTATTTGACAGAGAGAGACATAGCGAGAGAGGGAACACAAGCAGGGGGAGTGGGAGAGGAGGAAGCAGGCTTCCCAAGGAGCAGGGAGCCTGACGCAGGGCTCGATCCCAGGACCCTGGGATCATGACCTGAGCCGAAGGCAGATGCTTAATGACTGAGCCACCCAGGCGCCCCCCAGTCCTCATTTTTTTTAAAGGATTTTATTTATTTATTTGACAGAGAGAGACACAGCAAGAAAGGGAACACAAGGAGGGTGAGTGGGAGAGGGAGAAGCAGGCTTCCCGCTGAGCAGAGAGCCTGACGCAGGGCTCGATCCCAGGATCCTGGGATCATGACCTGAGCAGAAGGCAGACGCTTAACGACTGACCACCCAGGCACCCCTCCAGTCCTCATTTCTTAAATTGCTGTATTAAGATATAATTTATACACCATAAAGTTACCCATTTAAAAGTGCATGATTCAATGGTCTTTAGTATATCTGCAGACAAGCACACCCACCAAGATAATCTAAGTTTAGAACCTTCCTACCATCCCCCCAAAACCCTATGCCCAGACCACTCAGCATCTACTCCCGATTCTCTCCCCCTCACCCCAGCTCCGGGCAACCACCAATCTGCTTGCTGTACTATCGAGTTGCCTGTTCTGGACACTGTATATGAACAGAGAATCATGTAATATAGGATCTCTGTCTGGCTTCTTTCACTAACTAACCTAATGTTTTCAAGGTTCAGCCATGATGCAGCAGATGTCAGTACTTTATTTTTACTGGCAAATAATGTTCCAGTGTATGGAGAGTCCTTAAAACCTCTCCATCCCCAGCAAGCTGAAAGCCCTGGTTTACATTCCCACTTCTCCTTGTTGCTTTAGGACAAGCCCTGTAGCCCCCTGAACTTTGGCATTTTTACTTGCAAAACCATCTGATCCTTAGCTGACCTCCAGATAGATCCGGGAAACCACGAAGCTGGTTTTTTGAGCACCTCACACCTTGGAAGCTGTTTGGAGCCATCCCACTGCCCTGTGTTCCACACCATAAAACGCAGCTCTGGCGCTCTTCTGACCTTGAGAGGCAGGAGGCCATATAGGGGGATGTCTGCTCTGCGCTATGTAAATCCGGAGGCAGACATGCAGATTTACAGAGCTGCACTTAAGCTCTTAAGTGGAAACCTTTATCCACCAATCAGTAACACAGAAAAGTAGGAATCAAATGTCAAAATGTCAAAATTAGATAAAGGGGCAGTTAGGTCTAGAGTTAGGTTTAATTTCTCTTGACTGTATAACTACTTTTCTAAATATCCCATCAGTACCTGCTCCATGGGCTGCCACAAAGATGCAATCACCCGTGCTTGATGCATAGAAAGCACTCCACAACAAAGGCCACCGTCATTATTTCAACTCAAAATTCAGGGACATTACATGCAAGTATGCTTACCTGGTCATTATGTTTAAGATCATTTTCAAGGCGAATCCAAAGATCTGGAGTGTGAAGAGGCCTTGCAGGTGCCTGATCCTGACCTCCTATCTGGGCAGGAATCTCTTCTTGAGCACCCTTGAGTGCTGACAGGGCAGGGATGCACACGACTAAGACCTTGTCTTCTAGGACATCTTTCCTTGTTACACAGAAACCTGAAAATACTCTCTGTAACTTGTGCCCACATGTCTGAGCTCTGGCCTCTGCAGTAACACAGGCAAGGCCAGAGTCTCACAATCCTCATAATACTGAAGATGCTGTCAGAGTACCATTCACCCTAAAGCCTCTCTTTCCAGGACTGTGCATGTGATTTGTAACAGGAAACATATTTGGCTTTCATTCCTGCTCCTGGCTCACAGCTCCCCAAACCCTTGGGATTTCCTAAGCATTAAGAGTAATGGGAGCATCTTTTGTTTTAATACTTGGGTCTTTTGTCCCAGGTTCCGCTCAACCACAGCTCATTCAACCACATCTGAATTTACGTTAATGAGGTGATTTATGGAGAGCCCCTAGGTGACCAAAGGGTGGGGGACAGTTGCCAAGGGGAACCGACTGTGTAATCAGAAGGTTGGAACTTTTAGGGGCGCCTGGGTGGCTCAGTCAGTTGAGTGTCCGACTCTTGGTTTCACCTCAGGTCACGATCTCTTGGGTTGTGAGATCAAGTCCCGAGTCAGGCTCCACGCTCAGTGGGGAGTCTGCTTGAAGATTCTCTCCCTCTGCCTCCCCCCACCACCTCTGCACTCTCTCTCTAAAATAAATAAGTAAATCTTAAAAAAAAAAAAAAAAAGCAGGTTGGACCTCTCAGCCTCCCCTAACCCTGACCTCTGGGAGGGGAGAGGGGCTGGAGATTGACCTAATCACCAACAGTCAATGACTTAATCAAGCCCACATAATAAAGCCTCTATAAAAATCCCAAGTAGGGGTTTTGAGAGCTTCTGGTTTTTGTTCTAAGATTTTATTTTTAAGTAATCTCTACACGCAATGTGGGGCTGGAATTTACAACCCCGAGATTAAGAGTCACATGCTCTACCAGCAGGGCAGGGCCAGCCAGGTGCCCTGATTCTGGTTTAGTTAACACATGGAGGTGCTAGGAGGATGGCACGCCCAGAGAGGACATGGAAACTCCACACTCCTTCTTCCATGTCCTGTCCTATGTGTCTCTTCCATCTAACTGTTCATTTGTATCCTCTGTAATAAATCAACAATAGTAAGTAAATTTTTCTTCTGAATTCTGTGAGCCTCTTCAGCAATTATCAGATCTGAGAAGGGGGTCATGGAAACCACTGACGTAGAGCCAGCTGGTCAGAAGCACAGGTGATAAGCTGGATTTGTGCCTGGTGCCTGAAGTGGGGGTGGGGGCACATGTGTGGTCTGCACTAACTGCAGGTAGACAGTGTCAGGCCACCCAATTGGTGTCACAGCATTGCTGGACCTGGGGTAGACCCTCTCTAGTGTCAGAGGGAGGTAACGAGCGCAGAGGGCTGAGTGGGTAGCAGGGGAGGAGGAGGTTTTTCCTCCGTAAGCATGACCTGACTGCCCCCGCTTCAATCATTCCTCACATCTCGTGCTCCCCAAATAAGTCATGAAAACAGCTTTACTACGCTGCACGTGCCATGTGGCTTCCCTGGGAGACTTCCCGACACTATGATTCTGCACACTTCTGGAAGAGCCCTTCCGAAACTGCCTCAGTGCTTTAGAGCCAGCCTTGATTTTATCCAAAAATGGTATTATCCCAGTTTGAATAGCATATTTGCCTTCCAGTGACTGTGAAATGGTTCTAAAAATCAAATCCATCTTGAAACAATAATTTGCTGTGCCTGAGGATATTCATAAGCATGTACTGGGAATTCTTAAAGTAATTAAAAAAAAAACCCAACAACACTGTTTTGTTAACTTTTAGAACTATCTCAGTGGAGAAGCCTTTCTAATTATGATCATGATAAAGTTGTATAAAAATGTAAATTAAATACATAAAAATAGTAAAATTGTGCATTGAAGAAAACACCATAAAGTCAAAAAGTAATAATAAAATGGGGAAAAATTTGCAACACTTTCTATCACAATGGCTAATTTCCTTAAGTATAAAAAACTCCTAAAATCAGGAAGAGAATGACCACAGTCTCTCAGAAAAATTGGTATGGGACATGGACAGACGTTTCATTGAAAAGGAAATGCTCTTGGACATACATACAAGATGAATTAGATCGGTGCACAGTAAAATTACCAGTTATTTTTTTACCTGCCAGTGAGGCAGAGCAAACAGGGTGGTCTGTAGCTTTGTTGGTAAGGAGGGCTCAGGGAAGCTGGCATGGGAAGCTGCCTGTGGAGTTGAAGGGAAAACTGAAAACATGGTCACAATTTAAAACGCTCCAGCCCTTGGATCTGGCAACATCAGGAGGGCTCATGCACAGGGATGTGGGACTGGAAACCACCTGATGCCATGGGGGTCCTGTCATCCAGATGCGGGACTGCCACCAGCCACTGCAAGACAGAGGCAGCTCAGTGCGCGCCGAAAGAGTAGCCGTTCTGAGAACAGGAAGGTGCAGGACATGTGGGCAGGAGGCAGTGTGTGTGGTGTGCCAGGAAGATCTGAGCACATAGATGCACATGTCTTCGCCAGTACCGTATCCCTAGTTTGCATCTTTTACATGTTCGGATGTGCATATGTAGCTACTTTTTTAAAAAACAAGAGCCTAATTTATAATCACAAAAGACAGAGCAAAATGACTTGCATACTTTGCTGGGCCTAAAAATATTCCATGACTTATTTGGTGATCTTTTGGGAAACTTCCAGTTGTTTCCATTTTTTCAGATGTGAGATCACTAACCTATAAATGGACCAAATCAATTTTCACTTTTACCTTCATACATATTTGATTCCTGGACTCTGGACTTCTTTAAATATTTAAAACTGTTAGATACTATGGAAGGAAAAGGCTGAGGAGACCCAGGCAGGGGTGATGAGCTGCTGGATTTTCCTGCCTTTGTCAAGCAAAGGTTTCCTAGCTGCAGCCCAAAGGTGGTTTTTTATTTAGGGGAAGCAGCTCTCCTGCTTTGTCTTTTTCTGCTCATCTCACATGTACATCTCCAGACCTCTGCCCCAGGGTTTAAGTTTTGGGGAAACCACTGGGCGGAGGGTGGTTAGTCTCATCTTGTCAGTGGTTTTTGCCCGGGGTGGGGGGGTGTTTCCCTCCAGCCTTCTGGAATTGGGGCAGTGATGATCAGACCACCGGATTAGGACCCTCCAAAAAGGGGAGAAATGCTCCCCTGTCATGTCCTGTGGGCATAGCACTTCTCCAACATCAAAGGAGGTTTTACGCTTGGACCCCTCCCTGCCTCCACCTGTGGGGATGAAGGGCTCTTGGAGGTGAGGAGTGAAACCAACCTCCTGCAGTATTCTGCAGAGCCCTTTTCCCCCAACAAGCCTCCACTCGTGGGCTCATTTGGCAGTCATGTCCATCGTGGTCCTGCTGTGGCCCTGGGCGATCAAGAGGCCAGGTCCTGTGCTCCTGCCCAGTCTTTCTCTGGTGTGCGACCCCTTTCCAGCTGTTTCAGATTAAAGCCAGGTCCTCACCGAACACACCATGCTGCAGATGCTGTGGGTCAGTCCCAGGGAGGATGGGAGCTCCACTGGGAAGGTGAGCAGCTCCCCTGGAACAGCCTGGGCCTCCACAGAGCCTGCCACCACGGGGACATAGGAGGGCCTGAGGGTGGCCACCATGTGTCCTTCTGTGGTTGTCTCCTCAAAAGGCGCACTGAGAAGACCTAATGTGCCACCTGTCACCCAGCCTGGGCAGTTCTTTGTTCCCACTATAGTGAACAGGGACCTCAGGGGCTTTCCCCCCAGTGCTGAGGTGGATGAACATTGCTGACACTCATTGAGAGGAGTCACCAGACCAGAAAACCTTATAAACTCTTTATTTTGAGTGGAACACATGATGTTTAGCTTATTCCATGTACCATACATTTACTGCAGGAACGACTGTGACCCTGAGGCCCAGGTCTCACAGAGCTCACACCCCAATGTAGGAGTGTGGGCCAGGGTCCAGTGGAGCTCCCAGGGTATGGGCAATGGCCCTGCACCCCAGCAAAGCCAGAAGGCGGTCCCAGGGACTGCAGCCTGCCTGACCCACAGTGAGGTGGTGTGCGTCTTCAATACTGCTCAGTTGCAAATGGCTCATGGTAGCGATACATCCACTGGGGCTCAGAACACAGTTGCTACACGAACACTCAGCAACACACGACGGAGACGTCACACACAGCACAGCCATAAATATTGTAAGCAGTTCACGCTCACATTTGGACCTCCTCTGTAGGGCTGGGGCACACGAGAGGTATTTCCCCCAGCCCCTCTTCCTATTCACAGGGCCAACTCTGACAGTTAGCTCCAAGCCGTCCAAGAACCTGAAAAAACCGACCTCTGGATGACCTCACACACCCACATCCAAGGAGGAGGCAAACACATTCAAGTCTGCCAGACCCCCTGTCCCAGAGGGCATGGTGGTTGCCACTTGGCCCACCCTGAGAGTAGCCAGGACAGCCTGTACAACCTCCCCACTGAGTCTCTGGGGAGAAGGTGAAGGTCTGCCCTGGGGATGGGAGGAGACCAGACAGGGGCAGGGAGATAAAACAAGACTCCTATCACAGAAACACGTTATAACCACTCCAACCCTGCAGACAGGGACAGGTGGGGGATGGCATGGCTGCATCACCCTGGCCTTGGCATGTGGCCTTTGCCTGTCTGGTTCACTGTCCACCTGGAGCCAAGGCAGAAGGCGCTGGGCCTGGGTCACATTGCAGCCCTCTGCCTGTCCAGAGGCAGGTCTGCAAGGCCAAGGGGAGAGGGGTGGCAGCCTGAGCAGTGGCTTCCTCCCAACATGTCAAGGGGTTTCACAAAGGTCTATTCTCACGAAGGTCTGTTCTCACGGAGGTGGAGCCGCTTCTGTGAGGATGGCTGGGAGCGGCTTGGCCGCTACAAGGCTGGACTCTTCTGTCTGCTCAGGGAGTCAATGTAATGAAAGACGGCCCCCAGAGCCCAGCTGGTCTCAACATTGTTGATTTTCCGAGTCAGCTTGAAACACAAAGGGAGGGGCAGAGTGGGCATGGTTGGGAGACTGGAAGCAGTGCCCCCAGCCCTTCAGGCCATAAAGGGCACAAGGGGCACCCTAGAGACAGTCCGTACCTTCAGCACTTTGTTCTCTGGGAAACCAAACTCTTGGAGCAGCAGGCTGATGTAGGTGAGGTCCATGCACAGAAAGGGGTTGCCCTGCGGCCGGGTCTCCGCCGTCCGGCACACTGGGGTGAGAGAGCCCTTTCCCAATCAGATTCCAGGGTGTTCCCCCCCGGGGGGGGGGGGGGGGAGGGGGGGGGGGGGCTTGGGCAGACTGGCTCTGCCCACTCCAGGTGCCCACCCTATATTAGGCTCTGTGCTGGCCCCAGGTCCTCATTGGTTCTCACTGGTTTAGACAAGACTACAGCCTAGAGCAGGAAGGTGATTCACCAAGAGCACACCAAAAGGTAGAGTCTCAAGGCCAACCAGCCTCCACTGCGCCTGGCCTCCAAGACCAAGAAGGACGAGCCGAAGACCACAGTCTCACAGGGCAGAGCTCTGCACCCATGACTCTGGACACCTCTCCCAGGTGTGAATCTGGGCTTTCTGGGGAATGTAAATACCGACAAAGCTGTCTCAGAACATTCTACTATCCTTGAGGCAGATGAACAAACACACCAACAGTCTTCCCAAAATTCTGTTCAGAACCCTTTCCTGTTGAAGAGTCGTGGACACCAGGTATCCATGGGATAAACCCATAAGTGACAAGAAAGCTTAAAAAAAAATCCACTTGGGGGGAGGGAGGGGGAAAGGACTTTCTATAGAGAAACATATGAAGTTTAACTCTTTTGATCTGTAATTGGGAATAGCAACCGAAGAGCAGAATATTTACAGCCAGCCTTCATTTCATTCCCCATCAGGCTGGATTGTGATGGACAAAGGAGAGGAAGAGGGTCAGCCACCTGCAAATTCAAGGGGAAGAGCTCCTCACCCCCCACACGCTGGGTCTGCTGTGACCATTGTGAATTTGCTGGGACACTTTCAGGGGAAATCCCTGTAACGATCACCTGAGCTACAGTGAAGAAGTGTCAGAAGATGTGAAATCCAGAGAGCCCATTCCTAATACCCTAGGACTAGAAATATGCACTTTCAGAGTTGGGGACACTGAGGGTCCCCTCCCCCTCCCCCTGCTGCGGTCACACAGGACATGGTGGACCTGTGGCCTGGGCCCAGCAGTGACCCCGAGTACCCTCCCCTACCTCTGAACACTTGTCTGGCTGGCTGAATCAGGAACCAAACCTGGAAGCTCCCAGTACTGCCTCACAAGTACTAAGCTGCATCTACCACACGGTGGGGCAGGGTCCCTGCCTCCCACCCTGGCCCTTCTCACCCGGAAGGTCAACCACTACTCACCATACTTGGCCGCGATATCAAAGTCTCCGACGACAAGGCTGCCTCCCTTTTCCACATCTGTGGGACAAGACCAAGCACCTGGTCTGCACCAGCATCCCTGGAGCAGCGATGCCACCAAGGCCCTGAAGCTGGCACCCGTGAGGATGACATGGGGCAGTGTGTCCAGCCTGGCTGCAAGCCTGGGTGTAAGCAGGGCAGCGGCCCCACATGCACTGGTCATGTGTCTGAGGTGATGTGGCGGGAGGTGGGCAAGTGTTCCATGCAGGACCACATGGGGATGATTAGCAGTTATGGGTCTTCGAGGGTCCCTCACAGGAAGGTCACCAGGAGCCCTGGACCCCACAGACTGAGGAATCTCTTCATTTTAAGTTAAAAAAACAAAAGCAAAGAACCGGACATGTTTCCTCGAGCTATGGCCCTGAGTCCAGCAATGGTATTCTGGTATAAATTTTCTGAATGTGGAAAAAAAAAATTCTTTAAAAAACACCAAGAAGTGGTTTGTCAGGTCTCAGATCAAATGGGCAGAGCCCTTAAGGGCTCCCCAGAAGAGAGCAGAACAGAGTGGCCCTAGGCCTCTGTGACATTCCCAGGGAAGGAGGCATGAAAGCTGTGTTCCCCAACTCTCAAGAATGGCAACTGTTTCTTCAATGCACCCCAAAACCTCTACATTTGATAGAGCTGTCCCACACATTTATGTTTCATTATGAGGCAGCTGCTCAATGAACTGACTTTTCCTTGACTTTGGGCATTTGCTGAGTCAGCAAATGTCATCGTTGAAGATGGATTCCATTTCTGAAAACAGACCCAAGAGCTCTTTCAGAGCCATGTGTAACCACAAAAGGGAGTTGGAAGAGCTTTCTGAACAGCCCAGCATCTCCCGAGGTCACTCTGGGACGATGTCGGTTAAAGCCAGGGTGAGGGGCCCCAAATTGACAAGGTGATACTGGGGGGGGTCCCTTTGAGCTAGCCTGAAAGAGTGGAGCCCCCAGCACACTGCCAGGCCGGGTTTGCGTGTAGTAGACCCTGAGCACTGAGATGTCCATAGCTGGTAGTACAGATCAACAAACCCTTGTTCCAGCTATGGGAAGCCCGCAGGGGCCCTCAGGCCTAGCAGGCCAAGTAACTATGGGGCCAGCTACTGGGACGTACCTCAGGGACCTTGCTCTGTGCCAAAGACACCTGGGCCCAAGCAAGGGGTGAAGAGGTCACCTTCCATCTGGACTACCCACCCCTGGCTGGATGTGTTGCACACTGGGCCCAGGCAGCAGGTGGCTCAGTGAGCCTTGAGATACCATAGTGCTCATAAGCTCCTGAGGGTGGTCTGTGGAGTGCGCTGACCCCATCCCATGCCAGCCTGGGTGCCATATGGGGAAAGATGGCCACATGACCATGTCACAAAGGCTCCCTCAGCCAGAGACCTGGGGCCAGACAGGAACGACTAAGGGTCAGTTACACAGGTGAGTCAGTTCTGCCTTAGAGCAGAACAACTTGACAGCAAGTAATTGTTTCTGCACTGACAATGTAACTTTACTAAGCGGCTCAAAGACCTGATTTATTTATAAAAAGGAGGCTTACTACTTCCTATATAGATGACAAGCACCTGCCCTCCTACTTCTGTTACTCTGAGAGTGACCGACAACATGATTACTCTCTGCTGTGGGCCCTCTGCCCAGAGAATCTACACCTCAGCCCCACCCTTACCTATGAGGCCAACATTTGCTGCAAGGTCGTAATAGTAGGAAAAAGCATAAAAATCCACATCCTTCACTTCTTCCGTTCTGTGCACTTTGTTTCGAAGGATTTCCGATACTCTGCTGGCACACAGCTCATGGAGGTTCACTGCTGGGGCAAAAGAAAAGCACAAACACAATGGTTAGGGGACTCAGCACCTGGGCCACACAGCCCCTGGGGCCCTTCCCAGTGACTTGAGACCTTGACCTGGAAGGTGAGGCAGGACAAGAAACCTGCACAGCACTTACCCGAGTCTGGGTGCTCATCAACACCACACATGCCAACAGCAACTTTTCAGGAGCCATGGCACTGCGGGCCCAGGTCAAGGGAGAGAAACCCAAAGTGTGAAGGTGGCTAGAGATGGCATGGCCCTCAACCCTGGATGACAACAGCCTTTAGCTGATGTAGCCCAGTGGGTTCAGGTTCACACTGTTTACCCTCTGCCGGCCCTTGTGGAGCTCAAAACATGCAGGGCCTTACTCTGTCCCATCAGCCACTTTGGAGGTGGGGCCTGCAACCTCCTTACGTCACAGATGAGGAAACAGAGGCCTAACAGACAGCTTGTCAAGCTCACACAGCTAAGATCATTACACCCTTGCTTGGAAGAATGACAAAAGAGAGCTCCAGAGGTAAACAGATGTCGATATCCTACCACCCACCCCTAGACTCAGCTTCCCATCTCCACCAGCAGACCTGCCCACGGCCTCAAAGCAGCTCCAGCCAGCTCTCCCTGTGCCCTTGCCTGTTGGACCTTATTTCTCTCCACTCTCCCTTATCAGGACAGTCAGGCAACCTCCTCCTAGTTCCTTAAACAGAGCAGCCACTCCAGGGCCTTTGCACATGCTGCTCCTCCAGCCTGCAGAAGTGCTGCTTTCGATCCATGTGGCTCATTCCCCATCTCTTCATGTCTTGGCTCAAATACCACCCCATGTAGCCTTCCCTGGCCATCTATTTAAAACTGCAATCTTCCCCTCAGCCCTCCTCCTTCTGTTTTTTCCTTCAAGTTACTTTCTCATGTGTTTTAACAACTCCTCACACTGAAGTGTCAGCCATAAGTCAGTGGCTGCTGCAGAGCCTGACACGTATCATCAAGTGCATGAGTGGCTGGCTGAGTCACAGTGACCTTCATGGTCAATAGATAATAAGAAACCAGTATTTGGTCTTTGTTCCTGGTCTGGACACAGCTTTCAAAACCCTTGGAATTTCCTGAGTGATGGGGATGAGATGAGCATCTTTCCATTATTCACGATAAGCCCCCTTTTCAAGTATACCTGAGTTTATGTGAATGAGTGGACTCTTATCGGTAGGTCCCCAGTGGCTTCAGGATGGATGCTAGTTGTCAGAGGAGCCAACCATGTGATAGACGGTTGGAACTTTCAGCCCCACTCTCCAACCTCCAGGGAGGGTAGGGGGTTGGGGATTGAGTTCAACCAGCAGCCAAAGATTTAATTAATTAACGTCTGTGTAGGGAAGCTTCCCAGAACCCTAAATGATGGATTCAATGAGCCTCCTGGGTAGTGAACACATGGAGGGCCTGGGAAGTGGAGATCTTAGAGAGCGTGTGGAGGCTCTCTCTCTGCATCTCTTCCATTTGGCTGTTCCAGAGTTGTATCTTTTATAATAAAATAGTGACAGTAAATAAAGTGCCTTCCTGAGTTCTGAAAGCTATTCGGGCAAATTATTTAGGGGAGGGGGCTTGTGGGAACCCCCAGTTGGTAGTCAGCTGGTCAGAAATATAGGAGGCCTAGGACTTGCTATTGCATCTGAAGTGGAGGGTGGGTGGGGGGAGCCTTGTGGGACTGAGCCCTTAACCTCTGTGGTCTGCATTAACTCCAAAGACAGTCTGAATAGAATTATTCATGGATGGAGAATTGGCTGGTGTGGGGAAATTGGCTGGTGTGCCTTTGGTGCCAGAAATGTGAGTAGAAATAGCTCTGTCACCAAAGGCAAACTTCTTGCCCATGTGTCCAGCGTGGAAACAGTATTTCAATGTTTCTATTAGCACAAACTAAAGGAGCGCAGGGCAACAAAGACCACCCATGTGGGGCGAGAAGGCCCAGGCTGGTGGGACAGCACACCCACTGTCACAGGCCAGGGGCTACACAGCCCAGAGCAGCCTCTCCTGTGCTCACCATGCAGCCTAAGGTGATGCGTGACTCCAATGGAGAAGAAGCTGTTTTTCCCTCAATTCAGAGATGTGCTCACTTCGCCCCTGGGCCAACAGCCCCAACTTAGCCATTTGTCTTGGAGTGGGAGAATGCTCAGGTCCTTCCTCACTGGAGGCTTGTTAGGAAATGCAGTCTTTTGGAAGAAAGCACGTGGCAACAGACAAGGGAGCCTTGTGCAGAGAGAGCCTGTACCAGCCGTTCCCAGTGTGTTCTGGCAAGGGCCCCCTGCAGCCCTGACGGTTCACAGAGCTACTTCCATTTCCTGGACAAGTAAGGGCTTGTCTGTGAATGAGGTCTGGCAACAGCCTCCCTGCTTCTCAGAGGTATTTGGAAGGTATGGGAGAGAGAGGGCAGGCTGCCGTTCTTAACCCTTACACACCACTTACAAATGAGAACTCCACCGTACCTGCCTTCTGTCCTGAAATTCTGTATGTTACTTCAGCATGTTCCCACTCTCCTGTGAAACCTGGAGACAAACAAGGGCTGACCAACTCCTTTCCATCCTCAGCTGAAATAAACAGATAAAGAAGAAGAAAGGCACATTACCACAGGAAGACTGGGATGTGGATTCTGCTGAGGGGAGGCCTGTATGCTAGTGAAGGGGAGGTTTTTACTTCTCCCTTAACTACCTAAAAGAATTTAAGTAGGGGGTCTGGCCCAGAAAGAGAGGTATTACCAGAGATAAGTTTTTATCTAAATGACCACTGTATGGAAGGGCAAACATCTAATGACCAAACATCTGTTCTTTTGTCCTGTGAATCACCCTCCTCCCCTTTATTTTTTTTTTTAAAGATTTTATTTATTTATTTGACAGAGAGAGACACAGCGACAGAGGGAACACAAGTGAGGGAGAGGGAGAAAGAGGCTTCCTGCTGAGCAGGGAGCTCGATGCGGGGCTCGATCCCAGGACCCCGGGATCATGACCTGAGCCGAAGGCAGATGCTTAACGACTGACCACCCAGGCGCCCCCACCCTCCTCCCCTTTAAAGCCCCCAGGCCCCTTAGCTCAAGATGACACATAGCCTCAATTGCCCAACTTGTCCTTGGGTGTCATTTTCTTCCCATACGTATGTAAACTTGCTTTTCTATTAATCTGCCTTATGTCAATTTAATAGACTAAAGAATCTAGAAGGTCAGGAGAAAAACCTTTCCTCCCCAGTGGTTGGTGAGCCAGCCAGGAGAAAGTTCACTGGCTGCACACTGTGTGTTGCGGGGCTGCAGCAGCTGTGAGAGCCTGGGACGTCCGACAGGTGCGGCAGAACTAAGAATTCTTTTTTTTTTTTTTAAGACTTTTTTTTAAATTTTTTTTATTTATTTTTTTTACTTATTTGTCAGAGAGAGAGACAGAACACAAGCAGGGGGAGAGGCAGGCAGAGGGAGAAGCAGGCTCCCCACCAAGCAAGGAGCCCGATGTGGGACTCGATCCCAGGACCCTGGGATCATGACCTGAGCCGAAGGCAGCAGCTTAACCGACTGAGCCACCCAGGCGCCCCCAGAACTAAGAATTCTTACCCCATCACACTCCTGGATCCCTGCCTGCAGGGTCCAGTGGAAGCAAGTGGTGAGAAGCTTCCCCCCAGCCCCGCCCTTCCAAATTTAGATTAGCTGGAGAAAATATTTGTGGAACCAGTTCCTTGGGTATAGTGACTGGTAAAGATTTATTATGAGTACTCTTGACTTTTTTATTCATGCGTTTCATCCCAGAGATAGTCACTGCTTTTTATGTTTCTTGTCTGTTGTGTCATTTGTCATAAGAATGAAAACCACAGGGTAGAATGCAGGCCTAGTCCCTAAAAGCCTGCTGTTCAAGCTGGACTCACAGACTGGTGAGTTCACAGTTCTCACCAGGCCAGTGTCTGTTTAGACAAATGTTGCTTTGGGTCAATGTGCACATGAGGTGAAGGCAATTACTAGGGGACATCTTGGAAGCCAAAGCCGCAAAACTGGTGGGCATGGGTTGAGAACTTAAAAGCTTTTAAGCACTCCCTACCTAACCCAAAGACTCCTATGTTAGGATGAGTTAGTCCCACTACAGGCCAGGCTGACATTAGGTCACCCGTCAAACTCAAGAAAATTTCCATACAAGGAACTCTGTAAAACCTCGCAATCTCCAACCCAGCAGCACATCCCTCTTTGGTACAGTTTGGCTCTGAGACACCAAAGGCTCAGCCAAGCTGTTAATGTGCCTAGGAGGGGTTTTCCTTTCGTCCTGTTCATGTCTTGAGAGGTTGTCTTTATGACCAGTGAGAATGTTCTCTCTGCACATACCACATGCACCTCGGTAGCCTGGGGTTCTGAGACTTTAAGTCACAAGCAGCACTTCCTGTCCGACTGTGCCAGCCTTCAGGAGAGTTTGTTACAGGGGTCCTGGTCCATAAGGTTTCTGTCATCTCACCTTCACTGTTTTGTTAGTGCTGGAAAAGTCCCATTCTAGTAGTGCCTGCCTGGTGTCACAGATTCGCAGGTCTGTGACTAGAGGTGCCTCATGTTCTCACAGGAAACCGGAGACAGTGTTTTCACTACACCATTCTTATTGCCCACAGCAACAGGGCTTTACTGTCTTAAACTATTTCGGGAAGTAAACTTTCTGGATCTTATAAGGGCTACATCTTTTGCACCCTCTTTTGGGATACCTCTTGTATTCATGGTTAAGCCATAAAAAGGCTTATTAAGGTTTGTGTCATACTGAGATTAATATAAGATCCTGCTCACCAATGGCCCGACAATGGATCTTTTGAATTGACAATATTTGAGAGCTCTCCTCCTAAATAATTGTCTTATTGATACCTATGTTTGAAAAGCCAAGTTAAAAAAAAATAGACACAAAGAGATGTAACAGCTAAGCTTTAGGGACTCCCTTAATAAGATGGGGGGGGGAGACAAATTAGACTTAGAACAAAAATGAAAGTCCCCATCCAACATAAATTTCCCTCATTAAAATCTGGCCCTGTCTCCTCAGCAAATTCTCTTAACTCTCAGACTCCTCCACCTTCCCCAGAAAATCCCTTAAACACCCAGCTGCTTATTTTAGCTTCCCTTTTCCTTAAGATTTACAGAGAGCATTCTGGCCTGATCTCTAAGCCTAGGGTATACAGGTTACTCATGTAAATACTAAAAGCCAGAGAGAATTTAACAGAAGCACCCAAGGTAGATAATAAGGTTCATACAGAAGGCTCGTTTTGCAGGACTATATAATCAGGCTCTGCCAGCTTCAGGCCTTCCTGTGCAATGTCCTTTGCAGCTATATCCTAGGCCCCCACCCAAATAATTCATGTCCCCTAGACAACAGCATATTTTTAAAATTATAAAGCCCTTAAAATAGACTTTTAGAGGATCCTACCAAATTAAAGTTTAAGTTGAATTAAACAGATTGATGTCCATCACAACCCCACTCATAGGGACTTTGGCTGCTAAGGGGTGTTCTTCCCACCCATGATTATGATTATATTGTAGTTATCAGACAAGCCAGATGGCCCCCTGGAAACAGATGACTAGCATTTCTCCTAGGCCTTCCTACAAATGATCAGCTGAAGGCTCATGTTAGGGGCTGACAGAGAGGTTTTTCTTCCTAAGGTAAAGGTTTAAGGTTGAAATGTGCACTCAGAAAGGAGGCCTTTGTTAAAATGCTTTATGTAGACTTTATAAAGGCATACTCCATTAATCCCAGAAAACACCTGCTGTTTGTCCCGACTGAAAAATGACAAGATATTTAAGATTTTTTTAAACAGCTCTGTGGTTGGAGACTGGCCAGCCTGGAAGCTGATATTCAGAGCCTGATAGGATTTTTTAGGTCTCTTCCCCTAAGCTAAAATGAAACTATGTACCCAGAGGGAAAGAAAAACCTTCTGAAGCCTCTGTAAAAGGATTTACTAAAACATTCCAAAGCTCCCTGATATAAAAAACACATTGAAGATAATGTGGTTGGATGGGTGGATCAAACTATGATGACATTTAGGTTGCAACCCTATTCTTTTAAGGAATTGAGAGCAACTGTGCTCATCTTACAAATCTTTGCAAAACTAAAAATGCAGCTCTAGAGGCAGCTCAGAGTTCACCTGTTCCAATCCCCTCTCCCTAATTTATCTTAAAAGATCTGTAATGGGCATTTTTTCCTTGTGATTTAAAAGTTAAGGTACAAAATTCAAAATTCAGGGAGGTAATTCTTATCAGAAGAAAAACAAAAGAGGGAATTGTCACTTGGAACTTGGGCTCACAGGAAATTTTAAGTGTATGGAAGCTGTAAGGTCTCAGTTTGCATCTGTCTGTATGTTTATGTATTCTATATATATAAGAAGTTGGGTATAATCTTCTATGTCAACAAAATTAATTTGTAAGAAAGCTCTACTTAATTGATTTAAAGAAATTAAGTGCTCATATAAATTGAATTCTCAGGAATATAATAGAAACTAGGGACCCCTGGCAGGCGCAGTTGGTGGAGCCTGTGACTTTTGATCTTGGGGTCGTGGGTTCGAGTCCTACACTGGGCATAGAGTTTACTTAAAAAAAAAAATTATGAAAGAAAATCTTTTAAAAAAAGAAAACTAACCCAAATGTTTTTCAAGTTCATGTGATTTAGTATTAACTTTTAGTAAATAAAAACTAGTTTGTTTGTTGATTAAGATAGGCATGTCCTCAGAAGTTATCAGTATGAAATATAATACTTTTATTCTACCTTGGTTTACTAAAGGTCACGCTATCTCTTACAAAAATCTGTCAGCAAGAAACATAGCTTGGGATGATGGCTGACTTTGTCTAGTGTCTCATGAAGCAGTTTAAACACAGTTGTTAACTTGTTAAGAACAAGAAAATTAAATAGGTATAAGTAGTATAAAAGGTTTTTAGGTGAACTTTTTAGCAATAAACTATGTTTTATGGTATGTGTACTTAAAAATGGTTTTCCCAAATCTTTCAGGTAAGCTGAAGCTTTAAACTTTTGCTAAATGATGAATTAAATTAAATTCACTGAATATCCAGACCATTTCTAAATAAGATAAAACACCGAACATAGTTTTATATACTTTTAACTGCTGAACAAAGATTTAGACACTATTACTTCCTTTTACAGAAGAACTAAAAGGCATTTGGGTCATGAGTAAGCATATGTCTCTAGAAATTATTAAATGCATTTATAAGTTTGCCATTTTAAACAATGCTGGTGTGACACAGTTCACTACTGCTTATTTCTTAGTCAAGGGTTCTAAGGGTTAATTCTAATTAATATATGTAACTAAAATTACTAGAAATAATATAAGAGAAGCAACTCTGTATGCAAGGAAAGATGTGTTTTCAGTAAGAAGAGGTATGAGGTATGAAGAGGCATTTTTGTTAAGGGAAAATAAGGGAAAGTAAATTTGTCCCAAGTAAAACTGGTTATTTCCAGATGGGAAAGAGGAAAATAAAGACAGATTAAATGGAAAGCTACAAAGACAGAGAAAATCTTACCTTGTTTGGTTAAGTTGGCTAGAACTGAATGAATTTATTTTAATGGTTGTAAAATGAAGCTTTAAAATCAGGAGTGTAGTTTTACGAAACCAAAATTGAATGTTCTTTCACCTGAAAGGACAGTTTTCTGGGACTACTGGCCTGCTCCTGATAAGACTGTGAAAGGCTTTTTGTCACCTTCTAAGTAACCAGTCTTCAAAAAGCAGATTATGTTTTATCAAAATAATTTTCCATGTTTTATCAGGTCTTTGATCAGTTTTGCTCACAACTATGTAACATTCTGTATTTGCCCTTAAATCCTTTGTCACTTTGGTTGAACAGGTAAGTAATGCTTCGTTATGATCTGTGATCCTATTTAGTCAAGTGTCCAAATCTTGTGATATTTTTGACAAATTTCCAACATCATATTCTAAATGAAGTCTTTTATGGCCTTAAACTCAGTTTGAGATTTTTTTTTTTTTTTTTAAGATTTTATTTATTTATTTGAGACAGAGAGAATGAGAGACAGAGAGCACATGAGAGGGGGGAGGGTCAGAGGGAGAAGCAGGCTCCCTGCCAAGCAGGGAACCCGATGCGGGACTCGATCCCGGGACTCCAGAATCATGACCTGAGCCGAAGGCAGTCGCTTAACCAACTGAGCCACCCAGGTGCCCAGTTTGAGATTTTTTAAGAGGGCCCCTAGAACATCTCAAAAAATATGTGCTCTCTCTTTACAAAAAGAGATGAGTTTATCTGATATGTTAAATTACCTGGTAAGCATGTCAAATAAGTGATGATAAGCCTTCTTAGGTTATACTATATAGGTAAATCTTACTAACATAAGTATTATAAAAATTGTATGAAATTCCTAAAATTCTGATACGCCCTGGTATAATGTTATCAGTCATAATTCTAGCTATTACCTTAAAATATTGCATACCACAGAAATAACCAGACTTGTCAATTCTGCTACAATGAACTCTCATCAGATCTTTAACAATGGGCATCTTAAGTCTTTTGTCACTTACAGTTACTGTATCACTCTAATGCTTTGTAAAGTGTTCCTGCAAAAGCACTTCCCTTCAAGGAGATTCAAGAAAAGGACTTTTGACAAGTGGACTTGTCAAAAACTTGTCAGAAACCTCCAGGTTTCTGATAACCTTAAAGACCATAAAACTGGGCTGGGTAAGATTTTCCAGAACTAAAGGGAAAACTAGGTTTAAGGGGAACAACTATTAATTATATGGAACTGAATAAACAGAGGAGGATTATAATGTTTATGAGTTTTTGTTTGAAACACTGCCTGTTGTTTTATGTTTCATTTTTCCAGATTTAAGGAAACCTTTTACTCGTTTCTCCTAAGCTACCAACAATTTGGTAAGATATACCTTTGTGAACAAATATGAAACAATTACTTTTTCTCTCTACCTTATCCTTCCACAATTTGGCAACAGAATATTCTTATTTTCATGGCAATATAGTTATGTGCACCTCTTCTCCTTGTGTCTCCAGGACACAACCACAAACACTGGTTACATTACCAAGGCTTTGACTGGAATGTCCTATTTGAGAAGGATGTGTGTAAATTCAGATACAGCCAGACAGCTTTATGGAACTAAGGGTAACCACTCAGAAAGATCATCAAAGACATTGAAACTGCAACAGGAAAACCTATCAGTTTGCCGCTGCCTGCCCTCACTCTGTCTGAAGGTGCTTCAAGCCCGACATCTAGAAATCTTGTCAACTGGCTTGCCTTCAGAATGCAGAAACTGGGATTATAATCTGTTCCAATCATTAACCACTATTTTTTATTTCCACAGAAATGGCTTTTATTAAATACCTGATTTCTTGCACCACAGGCCTAACTTTGGGAGCCCGCCTGCATCACTGCCTCCTGAAATGAGACACAACTGTCTAACTGAACCCATTTTTTATCAGCACTAAGAGCCTGGTTCAGTGAGATGGAGCAATCTAGCAGCTTCACTTCTGGACTGTGAAACTTTCTAGGGAAGTTTCAAAGATAGGACTGAGAGGGAGTAAAATACATGACCCCAAAATATGCCACTTTGGCATGTGGACTATTTTGAGCTAAAGACAATCTAGACCTAGCAGATTCAGGAAAAACTTTTACCTTTCTCTTAACTATCTAAAAGAATTTAGATAGGGGATCTGGCCCAGAAAGAGAGCTGTTAACAGAGATAAGTTTTTAAGAATGACTTTTGTATGCAAGGGCAAACATCTAATGACCAAACATCTGCTCTTCTTACTGTCCTGTGAATCACCCTCCTCCCCTTTAAAGCCCCAGTCCCCTATCCTATTCCTTAGTTGAGGATGGCACATAAGCCTCAATTGCCTGACCTGTCCTTGGGTGTCATATTCTTATGGGGCTCCTGTACATACATAATTAAATTTGTTTTTCTCCTATTAATCTGTCTCATGTGAATTTAATTAATAGGCCAAAAGAATCTTGAAAGGTAGAAGAAAAATTTTTCCTCCCCAATACTAGTAATGAGGCATTGGAGGGGCAAAGGAACACTCTTCCTTTCTGCCAGATGAAACCCAACCTGTGGAAGCATTCCAGGTCAACTAGGGGAGGCAAGCCTTTCTCTATCACAGAAGCCACCACAAAGCCTCATCAGTTTTAGAAACATAGTCTTTCCTAGCTTACACGCACTGAGGGGCTTCAGGGTTCCAGGCATCGGGCCAAGTGTTGTTCAGTCAACTGTCACAACCACCCTAATAGAAGGGGAGCCAACACTACCCAATTTTATAGATGAATGAGGTTGCAAGTAACCTGGCAGGGCCAGGACGATGCCACCATGCCATGTATCTGTGCTGCCCCACAGCACAAAATCTGGGGCCCCATAAATAACAAAGGAAGTGTGGTGATTGGCCTCCAAGGCTGGCCCCATGATGCCACCCCTCAAGGATGTGCATGCTGAAAAGTGAATCCCTATGTCGGCCCTTGATTCTTGCCTGGGCCTGCTTTCACCAGCAGAATGCGCAGGATATGACAGCATGTGACTTCAGGGCAGTCTCCCTTCCTGAGCTGCCAGAGAGAAGTGCAGGCTGCTCTGCTGGGGAGGCCACATGGGGGAGCACTGAGGTGTAAGACATACACCCAGCCACCCCAGCTGTCACCACACAAGCCCCAGGGATCCCAGGAGAGGCACTGCCCAGCTCAAGCCTATGCAATCATGAGATATCTGCTCGTTTTGACCACTCTGTTTAGTGTGTACTTGTGCAACAACAGATAACACAATAGGGAGATGTTTCCTCTGGGGCAAGGAGCTGTCCATACCCTTCTTGGCAGGTATTACAGCTCTATGTGTCCCAAGTAGGTACTTTATGTAGCTGATGGGTTTAAGGCTAGCCATGGACAGGCAAATGGGTAACTGCCTTCTTCCTGCTGGCTAAATAGGTGTTTTCTGGCCACACAGTGAAAACTGCTAGTGTTTCTGAGACATGGAAATGTTTTTGGTTTGCAACGGAGGAATACCATAATGAGGTTAAACACCAGGATTTGAAATAAGATGTACGTGAAAAACAAAAATTCCAGTTAGAACAACTAGGCCCTTGAAAGAAGTGCAGAGAAGTGCTAGGCCTGTGGAGAGGAGCAGGTGTGGGGCAAGGAGAGGCAGGGCTGAGGGAAGGGCATGTGGCTGGAGGGTATGTGTGGGCTCGCACGCACACATCTGGACCAGAGGCATGGGTCAAGGCCTTTGGGCCCTAATTGATGTCATCAGGAAAGACAGGCCAATGCCAGCCTCAGAGTAGTGTTCCCCTACTCCCAAATTGGGACATAATGATCCCCTAAGACCTCCTCTAAGAGCTCATGTACCCTGGTGGCCAGCACCAGGCTTCTCCTCAGCCAGGCCAGTCAGGAAAGATCAGAGAAGGCCTGGGAAGAAACATCCTCACCTGGCCATCTCCGGTTCAATGCTGTGTCTGTAGGAGGGGCCAAGTTCATGTTTAATGATCCTTCACAGAGCAAGAGAAGATGGAGGGACATCCTTATAACACTAGAATCACTGTGAATGAGGGAAAAACTTTCCCCAGCTTCCCAGTAGCAGCCCCAGAATCACCTCCTCATGGCTTCTCCTGTACCATCATGAAGAATAAGATTCCTTTCTGATGCTTAAAAACCAGTCCACTCCAAACGCAGGTGATGACTAAACACAGTTACTTGGTGGCTAAAATCCCACAGCTCAGTGTTTGAGAAATGACTTCTCCAGCATCTCTTCCTTTAAAAAAATAACTTAGCATGTACACAGGTAAAACACATTACTATTTGTCACCATCATAGTGCCCACCAACATAGTGCACACCGACGTGTGCACTCTTCCCCACACGTCCCTCCTAGGCTCCTCTAGTCCTGAGGACCAGGGCCCAGTGGGCTGCTGTGACAGTGGAGGGCAGAAGCACCTTTCCTGAAAGGCTCCTCAAGCCTGCTGAGCAAGGAGGGCTCTGAACTCTCATTCCACTCACCAGGTTTCCCCTCCATGCCACCCAGAATCGCCAGCCGTGCCGACATCAAACCGAGCCCCAGGTAGCTGTGGAAAGAAAATCCTGGGTGAGGGGCTGGCCTGCCACAGGAAGCGCTGGGTAACATCTTCAATCCTGCCTCCAGTACGTTCACCTGGCCTGAACCCAAAACAAGTGGGAAAGGGAGGAAACCTGTGGCGAGGCAGTAGACTTTCTGCTTCTAGAAGCCTCTCTATGGAGGTTAGGGCATCCAGTTCAACAAATGAAAGCCTATTACCTAACAGGAGCTTGCCTAGGAGCTGTGGATGCCAGTGAACGACACAGATGTGCCCTGATCTTTATGGAGTATATATGCTTTACACCAAGAATTGACTGAAGGTGCCATGTGGTAAATAGATGGCCAAGAAAATTCCTGCACAATCCATGGGCTCTTCTCCACCTTTTAGAAACCTCCTCCAAAGCAGAACAAAATAAGCACAAAAAAAAGGGAATGTGATTTTACTGTAGGTGAATTGAAAAATGAAGTGGGGAGAAGGCAGGAGGAGGAAGGAACAGCAAGGGAGGAGGAAGTGTTAGAGGGAGAGCCCCCAGCAGGGGGGTTTCCGGGTGCTCTGGTCACTGCACAGGGCTGGCTGAGCCACACTCCTGGATGGGCAGCCTCTCCACCCCCACTCCCAAAACAAACCTGTAAGAATAGAGCTTGTAGGTCCGATTAAACATCTGGAGTGACGTCAGGTAGCCAGGCGGGGAGGTCTGGAGGGTATCCTGTGGAAGAACATGAGGAATGCTATCCTTCCTGCTGGTCTTTCTTTTGAAAAGACCAGGGTACTCACAGATGTATTCAATTAAATTAGTTTTTCATTAAGTCACATGTTTCAAAAGAGTTTGAACAAGCAATGAAAAATAAAATGTCCAAAATGAAAAAATGTTTTTCCTCCTTATAACTAACATTTACCATTCTGACAAATATGGCCCAACCAAGACAATTATGAGTAAATTTAAGTGCTTTTCCATTGTAAATTAAAAATAAAAACAATAAAACAGTGGTGGGTGAGGAAGGCACTGTGGCTAAAGCAGCAGACAGTCTAGATTGGAAGCATTTTCATCTCCTTTATAACGTCCCATCCCACAGGGCTTGAGGCTCTCTCCCCATCTGGAGTCAGACTAAGTAATGGCCCCGTCTCTGGCTTGTCCTGGGGGAAAAGGGAACATCTCACATCCTATGGCCCTGAGGGTTCCAGGTAGTTTCTAATTTATCATCCCACTGAAGATCACATTTCCATTTTCTCCCCTAGGCAGAATAAAATCAAGCGAAGAAGAATTAACTGTGAATGAATCTGGCTGTGAGGATAGGAACTAACTGCACAGGCCCAGAGACACCAGGTCAACAGGCCTTCCCCCAGGGGCTGCAACTCCTGGGGGCAGGTGGCCTTTGGATGGTGGGGGCCACAATGGGGTGGCAAAGGCCGGTTACCTCAAGTCTTGGAAGGAAGGTGATCTGAGTGGATCCTCCGCCCAAATCCAGCATGCCCACGCTGCTCCTTCCTGGGGTTTTCAAACTGCCTGGGGCACAGTGAGTACAAACCAACACATACTGTCACATTAGTAAATAGATGAGAACAGCCGAAAAAGTAAAGGAAGTTTAGGAGTCAAGCCCCTCAGTGGAAAGAAAAACAGAGAAACAGCTGTGAGTATTTAACAATCTCCATGGAAGGATGCACATGTTCAAGGGGCATGAATGCAGCTCTGCCAGCTGTGGCTTTAACAATATAAGACAACACCGACCTTCAGCAGAGAAGCCGGGCCTGCCCTATCTACTGCTCACCCCCGGAGACAATGACTTCTATCCTGTCCCTTCATGCCCAGAGGCACGCCTTCCCCCAGCACTGGGCTCCTAATGTGTCCCTTAACATGGCTCTCCATTCCCAAGGGGCAAATTCTGCCACAAAGCCTCTTTTTCATATATGCGTTTCACACACACTGGTTTTGCCATAATTACAATAAAGGGACAAAAATCAACCTGTACTGAGAATAATCTAAGAAAAATGACTCCTTGCCATCTTGTTCTAAGAACAGATGTTTCTGTTCTCTGTTCTATCTACAGCAGAGGAATTCAATTCTAAGGCGAAGAGCATTCCCACCACATTTAATAACTGAAAGCATGACTGGTTTTATTCATCACTTCCCTTAGAAATGAGAGGACAGGGCCCCTGGCTAATGTGGCTGCAGTCGAGAAGGGGCAGGAGCTATGCTGGAGAAAACCAGGCCTACAGAGAAGCTCCTTTCCCTAGCATTTTCATCTGCAAGCTTGATGCCCACTCTGAGGAGCCCCCACCCAACCCAATGATCTACTTTGAACCAGCACCACTGGAGAAACCCAAGGGGTCATTTTAAAGAGTAGAAATGAGACCTCTGCCATCAAGAATGGCATCTGTGGACTGTCAGCTTCAGGGAGAGGGAAGAATGTACCTGTTAGGAAGTTGACAGTGATCCACGCTGAAACGCCTACAAGAGAGGGTCACAGACGGCACGTGAATCACCTGAGATGCTGTAAACAACACACGCACTCAAATGACCACTTTGAGATTCCAGGAGCAGAAGTGAGCGCCCCTCACTTCTCAGCCTCCAGATCAGCTACAGGAAGAGGCATCAGTCATCAAGTCACCCAGCAGCTTCTGGCAGACTGTTCCAGAAGATGCCATACTAAAACACTATAATACTCTGCCAAATGTCACATCTCTCCCTCCTATTCTATATCATGAACTTCCTCTTTTTGGAAAGAGAACCAAATGTTGCTCTCCCCTCCCCTGGTCGTATTTTAAAATCAGGGGCTGGTGAAGAACCTGACGGTCTCTCTCTCTCAGCATCAACAATGCAACAGCAAACTTCTAAATATGGTAGCAATTGGGGATTCTCTCTAAATGTTCTTAAAGCTGAAAAGATGATTTGTTTTCAGAAACTTTATCTGTGCCAGGTTTAGAGCTAGTCGAGATGTGAATCTGTCTCTAATACTGGCCCCCCAAAGATCCTCTGAGACAGTTACACTGTGAACGGAATGAGACCATCACTTTAGTTCTTGCCTGCCCACGTCTGACTGAGAACGCTCCCACTTGGAATGCCAATAGCAGCCCTAAACACAGCCTTGTCTCCCAGGACAGTCTTGTCGCACAGCAAGCTTCTGGAGACCCTACCTTCATCTGTTCCGTTCATGATGGAAACACAGTCATCTCCTACAAGGAAGGGCGATGCCTTAAACACTTCTTTCACCTAAATGTAAAGGGAGACAAGTCTTTATCCTTTACAATCTAAACTCAAAGTTCCCAATTACACTGTGCTTTCAGCAGATCATGACAAAACAGCAGAGGGTGTCAGCTGGTGCTGTGAAGAAACAAAGCTCATGTTTTGTTTTAAATTTCTCGAATCCTCTGCAAGTGATATCCTTATCTACTGCCTGGGCTGGCGAAGGCAGATGCTACCCTGAAGAGTCCTGTCTTAAAGCCACTCTGGGCTGGAAGAGCTCAGGGGTCCCCCTGAGCCTGCTGGGCCCCCAAACACTGCCCTGCTTTAGACTGGAGATGAGACACTGGAAGCCCCTCAAGGCAGAGCTCAGCCTGGGACCCAGGAGTTAGCTCCACAGCCGGGAGGCGAAGACAGTGAGCAGCAGCATTTGGGGGCACTTCCCTCCCCATTTTTTAGCAAGTACTGACACACAGAAACGTCAGTCCATCTGCACATTCCAACTGCACTGGTGGCCCACAATCAGACTCGAGCATGTAAAGGTAACTTTTACAAGGGACCCTGACCAATGTGCAACAATTCATCATTTAGTGGCCGCACAGTTTAGAAACAGTACAGAGGATGAAGGGGACCATGGTGGTGAAAGCAGTTTCCCTAATGTGCCTGAAATAACCATCCAGGCACCTGTAAGAAACAGGGTTCCAAAGTCTTTCTGCAGGGCTGCCACTAGGCCTGGGAGGGCAATCCCGGCCATGTAAGAGCCAGACCCTGGCAGGGGAAGGCTAAAGGACGCTTTAGCAGTTACATCTGTGGATCAGATCAAGAGAAGAACTGGCAGTTTCCGTGAGAACACGCAGGCTGGAGATGAAGTGTCAGGAACTCAGGCTTCTACAACCCTCTACAAGGATCTAGTCTCTGCACGGAAGGAAGCCCTTCAAAAGGCTTTCAACGTATTCTTTTTTTTCCTTTTTTTTCCTTTTAATTCCCTCGTCTTCAATTTTATGAAGCAGTTTGCTAAGAATTGGTATTATTTTTTTTCTTTTTTAAAAAGATTTTATTCATTTATTTGACAGAGAGAGAGACAGTGACAGAGGGAACACAAGTGGGGGGGGTGGGAGAGGGGGAAGCAGGGAGCCCGATGTGGGGCTTGATCCCAGGACCCTGGGATCATGACCTGAGCCGAAGGCAGACGCCTAACGACTGAGCCACCCAGGTGCCCCAGGCTTCAACGTATTCCTAAAACAGTTGGCATTATTACACAATACAGGTTCATTCTAGAAAACAGGAACAGCTAAAGGTGATGCTATTAACATTTTGATGTGTTTTCCTCTTCAGGAAGTTTCTACATAGCCCATTCGACTGCTCAGACACTGGCTGAATATTTTGTGTTTTCAGTTATCATAAGCTATCCACCCCCCAGGGGGAAATGGGTAAGATCACCTTTTGCAGTAACTTTTGAGCCTTTTCTCCTGGTAACAGACGTAAACCAGCTGTGGCCTTGAGCACCAAGGGGGTGGCCTTCCAGAAGTCAAAAGGAACGTCTTGTTTAGCAACATCCAGTAATTCCTGAATTCCTGAAGTGCTCTGTGAACATGGTAAAAGCAGGGTCTGTCAAAGCTCAGCATACAGGGTCACAGATGCTCCCCCAATCCTTTTGGTTTTATTGACTTATAAACACATTTTCTTCTAACTTTCCAAATCGGCAGAAAACGATTTAAGTGGTGCTAGTGAATGTGAGGGACCAGGGACCAGGCGAGTACAGAGCAACACCCCTAGCAGTGGAGCATGGTGGGGAGAAGATACACAAGGGGGGTCCTGCAGATCTACACTCTGGCAACCAAAACCCTGCTCAGCCCCGTCACCAACCCTCACCGGGTGACCTCAGATGAGCTGTGATTCCCCTGGACATCATGAATGAATTCTGGGATTCCTCACAGTGCTGAAAACCTCGGAGGAATCATTTATGCCTGCCAGAATGCTTGAAATCCAAAAGTTGGCTAAGGCCCTGTGTCAGGGCAGAGCTGGGATAACAATTTTAGTAAAGCACTGCTGGGTATTACCAACAGCTACAATGCTGCGGGAACTATTTGGCAATGTCTGCCCAGTGAGAAAACGTACCTTCCTTTTACTCAGAAATCTCATTCTAAGAATTCATCTGAGATGGATGCCCTTGCATCTGTGGGTAATGAAGTTCAGTGAGGTGACAAACTGTAGCCTTTCTTAGACATTATTTGAACGTCCTTCAGGAGGGGACTGGTTCCATAAATTCAAAGTGCCTGTACACACTGCAGTATCATTGCCATAAAAATCAAGGAAGCTCTTCACATCCTGATAGTAAATAATCTCTGTTATATTGTTGAGTGACGAAAGTGAAGTACGTAACGACATGAATGCCATTCTATTGTGCACGTGAAATAAAAAGGGGAGGGGAAGAATATAGATGAATTTGCTCATAGGTATGTCAACTAGCCCTTGAAAGACACATAAGAAACCAGGGACACCACCCCTCCTAGGGGAGACTGGAGCAGGAGGGGAGTTCTCAGCATCTGCCCTGAGAAGCTGTGAAATATGTCCCACTTGAATGTGTACTGCCTACTAAAACAAGTACGGTTTAAAAAATCTTATGAGTTTATTTTAAAGCTATCTAATTTACTCATGTGTAACCTTATAGTTACTCTAATATCATTGATTTTGATTTTTGTTTTCAATTTTTTTTTAACCAAGCCACAGGAAAGCAGGGTTATGACTTCACTGTGTGAGATCAAGATGCACCTGTGGGCAAGAATGAAAAAATCTTTTTAAGATTTTATTTATTTAAGAGAGAGACAGAGAGAGCACAAGCAGAGGCAGAGGGAGAAGCAGACTCTGCACTGAGCAGGGAGCCTGATGTGGGGCTCAATCCCAGGACCCCAAGATCATGACCTGAGCTGAAGTCAGACGCTTAACTGACTGAGCCACCCAGGGGCCCCTATCTATTAGCTTTTATTTTTTTAAAGATTTTATTTATTTATTTGACAGAGAGATACACAGCGAGAGGGGAACACAAGCAGGGGGAGTGGGAGAGGGAGAAGCAGGCTTCCCACGGAGCAGGAAGACCAATGCAGGGCTCGATCCCAGGACTCTGAGATCATCACCTGAACCAAAGGCAGACGCTTAATGACTGAGCCACCCAGGCGCCCCTGTATTAGCTTTTAAAACATGCTTGAATCAAAAGGAACTTGTAGCTATGTTACTACCTTGTCAATTTCATCAGCGCCTTAGTGGAAATACAGGTGTCCTGTATTAGTGCAGCTGTAAGCTTTAAGGAGTTGAAAAGTATAGAAGCTACAAATTTACAAAAATCCTTATTTGACAGTTTAAGTAAATCACTTTCACACTTATTTAGTTTTGTGGATTTTGCATAATACATTTTTAACTTCAGTTTTTTTAGTCAACTTTTGTCATCTTCAGTCAGAGGAACTGAAACAAAAACAAACTCTCAAATACTGCTTTTTATCAGTTTGTAGCCTGTGTGCTTTTGATTTGCACCAAGACTTCTGGGTGGCACGCCTGGTGGTTGGGGGAAGGGCCTGGGAAGCTGGGGTGTAGGGAAAGGTGGGGCCTGGGGGTAGCGGTCCTCCTTTGGCCCCATGTGCTGTACCAGTTTCCCCCATCTGGCCACCCTAAAGAGCATGAAATGTCCCAGGGCAGCACCATCAGAGATGTTTTCCTCTGTGAATAAGGCCTATGCACTCAAGAGAAAGGGAGCTGGCTTTAACAAACTGCACGCTGGAAGACAAATTTGAAGAATAGACATGAGAGGAAAGCATTACCTTTTCAACATCATCAGCATAAGCAGAAAGACCTGGCTTCAGTGCTTTGAACGTCTCATGGGTCAAAGTGGGAGTTTCTAAAGGGAAATCATGTTTAAAAAACAAGAACAACTGTGAACATATACATGAATATATGAATATATACAATTATGGCTAGCCACACTTTTTAAAGGCAGATGTCTGAAATCAGACCAATCTCAGAGTGACTGGAACACTGCTTCTTTAGCCCAGATAAACAGGATGAGTGTTCTACCTAATGCTTTGGCCAGAACTTTTTTAAAAAACCCAACTTTACTGAGGTATGATTTACATACAAAACTATATCCATCTAAACTGCTAAATTTTAACATGGTTAATTCTTGTTACATTAACAGAGGAGCAGGGCAGATAATTCTAAACTGCAAATATAGAAGTTATTTCTCTATCATGGGATGGATGTAGTATAGGTTCTAAAGAACATTTTTTTCCCCTTCTTTTAAAAAAAACGGAGTGTCTTAAATTATAAAGGCCCTGGATTCATGTGCATACAGCAAGGGAGTGTTCAGAGGCACATGGTGGCTGAGGGATGCTGGCCCGAATTTGGACATGAAGACCCAAGAGGAAAAATCAGGGACAGAGCTTTTTTTTTTTTTTTAAAGATTTTATTTATTTATTTGACAGAGACACAGAGAGGGAACCCAAGCAGGGGGAGTGGTAGAGGGAGACACAGGCTTGTTCGGAGCAGGGAGCCCGACGCAAGGCTTGATCCCAGGACCCTGGGGTCATGACCTGAGCTGAAGGTAGACGCTTAACGACTGAGCCACCCAGGCGCTCCCACGGACAGAACTTTTTGAAAGGATGTCTCTTTGGAGATAAAACACTGGAATATGGCTATTAAAGGATTACATGCTGACAAGTTGTCTTAAAACTTAAAAGTTGTCCTAACATCCAAATCGGCAAAGAAGAAGTCAAACTCTCACTCTTTGCAGATGATATGATACTTTATGTGGAAAACCCAAAAGACTCCACCCCAAAACTGCAAGAACTCATTCAGGAATTCAGTCAAGTGGCAGGATATAAAATCAATGCACAGAAATCAGTGGCATTCCTATACACCAACAACAAGACAGAAGAAAGAGAAATTAAGGAGTCGATCCCGTTTACAATTGCACCTAAAACCTAAAATACCTAGGAATAAATTTAACCAAAGAGGCGAAGAATCTGTACTCAGAAAACTATAAAATACTCATGAAAGAAATTGAGGAAGACACAAAAAAATGGAAAAACATTCCATGCTCATGGATTGGAAGAACAAATATTGTGAAGATGTCAATGCTACCTAGAGCAATCTACACATTTTTTTTTGTTTTGTTTTTGTGTTTTTATTTTTAATTTTTATTTTTTTTATTTTATTCTTATGTTAATCCCCATACATTACATCATTAGTTTTAGATGAAGTGTTCCATGATTCACTGTTTGTGCACAACACCCAGTGCTCCATGCAGAATGTGCCCTCCTCAATACCCACCACCAGGCTAACCCATCCTCCCACCTCCCTCCCCTCTAGAACCCTCAGTTTGTTTTTCAGAGTCTATCGTCTCTCATGGTTCGTCTACACATTTAATGCAATCCCTATCAAAACACCGTCCACTTTCTTCAAAGAAATGGAACAAATAATCCTAAAATTTGTATGGAACCAGAAAAGATCCCGAATAGCCAGAGGAATATTGAAAAAGAAAAGCACAGCTGATAGCGTCACAATTCCGGACTTCAAGCTCTATTACAAAGCTGTCATCATCAAGACAGTATGGTACTGGCACAAAAACAGACACACTGATCAATGGAACAGAATAGAGAGCCCAGAAATGGACCCTCAACTCTATCATCAACTAATCTTCGACAAAGCAGGAAAGAATGTCCAATGGAAAAAAGACAGTCTCTTCAACAAATGGTGTTGGGAAAATTGGATAGCCACATGCAGAAGAATGAAACTGGACCATTTCCTTACACCACACACAAAAATAGACTCCAAATGGTTGAAAGACCTCAATGTGAGACAGGAGTCCATCAAAATCCTAAAGGAGAACACAGGCAGCAACCTCTTCGACCTCAGCCACAGCAACTTCTTCCTAGAAACATCGCCAAAGGCAAGGGAAGCAAGGGCAAAAATGAACTATTGGGACTTCATCAAGATAAAAAGCTTTTGCACAGCAAAAGAAAGAGTCAACAAAACCAAAAGACAACCGACAGAATGGGAGAAGATATTTGCAAATGACATATCAGATAAAGGGCTAGTATCCAAAATCTATAAAGAACTCATCAAACTCAACACCCAAAGAACAAAGAATCCAATCAAGAAATGGGCAGAAGACATGAACAGACATTTTTCCAGAGAAGACATCCAAATGGCCAACAGACACATGAAAAAGTGCTCAACATCGCTCGGCATCGGGGAAATCCAAATCAAAACCTCAATGAGATACCACCTCAGACCAGTCAGAATGGCTAAAATTAACAAGTAAGGAAACGACAGATGTTGGCTGGGATGTGGAGAAAGGGGAACCCTCCTACACTGTTGGTGGGAATGCAAACTGGTGCAGCCACTCTGGAAAACAGTATGGAGGTTCCTTGAAAAGTTGAAAATAGAGCTACCATACGACCCAGCAATTACACTACTGGGTATTTACCCCAAAGATACAAATGTAGGGATCCGAATGGGTACGTGCACTCCAATGTTTATAGCAGCAATGTCCACAATAGCCAAACTATGGAAAGAACCAAGATGTCCATCAACAGATGAATGGATAAAGAAGATGTGGTACATATATACAATGGAATATTATGCAGCCATCAAAAGGAATGAAATCTTGCCATTTGCAACGACATGGATAGAGCTGGAAGGTATTATGCTGAGCGAAATAAGTCAATCAAAGAAAGACATGTATCATATGATCTCACTGATATGAGGAATTCTTAATCTCAGGAAATAAACTGAGGGTTGCTGGAGTGGTGGGGGCTGGGAAGGATGGGGTGGCTGGGTGATGGACATTGGGAAGGGTATGTACTATGGTGAGCGCTGTGAATTGTGTAAGACTGTTGAATCACAGACCTGTACCTCTGAAACAAATAATACATTATATGTTAAAAAAAAAAAAAAGAAAAAGATAGCAGGAAGCGAAGAATGAAGGGGGGGGAAATTGGAGGGGGAGACGAACCATGAGAGACTATGGACTCTGAGAAACAAACTGAGGGTTCTAGAGGGGAGAGGGGTGGGGGGATGGGTTAGCCTGGTGATGGGTATTAAAGAGGGCACGTACTGAATGGAGCAGTGGGTGTTATATGCAAACAATGAATCATGGAACACTACATCAAAAACTAATGATGTAATGTATGGTGATTAACATAAAAAAAAAGTTGTCTTAAAACTTAAAACTCACTGGCTAGAAGCTGGAGAGTGACCCTCAGAGCTGGAGGGTACAAGAGGTGCCAGGGAAGGAGATCAAAGGGAGAAGGGATGAGTGCTGAGCTGGGCAGGGACTGGGTCTCCCCAGAGGAGCAGCTACAGGCAGAACACACACAAACTTCTTCCCTCTTGCCGGAAGCCTGCAGGCCCCCACCCTGGGGTTATAATGGGGCTCAGGCTCCAGCTCCCTCCTCACTGCTGAGGCCACTCTTATCGTCACTCTGACTGGACCCACCGGGCAGCACCATGTCAGTCTAGGTCCTAGGTCCTTGCTAGTTCATAACTTTCCCAGACTGCCTCATACTAGCCTGCGTCAGGGGCAACTTTCTGCCTTAAACTCTCCCAATGCAGCTTCTGGCCTAAGTCACGATCCCAGCCATCTGACCTGCTGCTGAATGCTGGGAAAGGACAGGCTACCCAACACCCTCAGGGATCTCAGCTGCCCTCAGATGGTCACCAGAAACTACTGTGAGTAAGGACAGTCAGAGGCTCCTGGGAAATTTAGATTCCTGGGCCCCAACCCATGCCTGAGCCAGTCTCTCTGGGAACCTGTATTTTTGACAAGCTCCCAGGTGAGTCCGAGGCAGGGCATCCAGCCCATCCACTGTCTCTAAGTGGAAGAGATCCCAAGAGCTCTGCTGTGAGTGAGGAGAGCCTAGCAGTGAGTGGTAAAGGCCTTCTACCCAACATACCTCCAGGCTGCCGGGCAAACTGGAAGATATGGACACGGGTGCCAGTGCTTCCTGCATCAAACATGATGCCGTAGAAAACCTCGTGACCACGTGCAGCTGTCCCTGGGGGACTGTGAGCCTGCTGGCCCCTCCGGGCCCCTGATGCCACCTCAGTGATGCTGAAGAAGGCCTGGGTGGCAGAGGCCCAGTGCCACTTGATGTAGGCGACATAGATGAACAGGCAAATGAACAGCCCCAGGGGGTACGCCACCTTTGTCATCTTCAGGTTTCCATTATTTGGTATTTTTCTCATTTCTCTGTCTGCTGAGGACTGTGCTGCAGTTGCTGGAGGAAAGGGAGGAGAAGCAGGAAAAACATGTTAGGCTACAAGCTTCTGGGGCAAGTCAGAAGTCCCTGTGCTCAGGGACAAAACATTGAGCCGAAACTGGTCTGCATTTTCCCCCTGGAATCAGAAGCTTCATTCAGTCCTCAAAGTGCTTCCAGAAGGTGTGAGCCCATTTTACAGAAGAGAACAGGAACCGGGTTTTACAAAGACTAGATAACTTGTTTGAGGTGGTAGGTCCTGGAGGGTCTGACTTGGGGCACAGACCCACAACTGCTGGCTCTAAGGCCTGAGCCTGGTCCCCAGCAAGTGCTGTTCCAGACAAGTGGCTTTGGGACTTGTTGCCACTTCAAACAGCCACATGTAAATGGTGTCCCCAAACCTTTCAAGGTACGGGAACACATGTCCAATCCATTCTTTAAATTCTCACTTCCTCTTCTATACAGATATTTAATTCTTAGAAGGCTTAAAGTCTCATCCCTTGGGGACTACAGAGAGCCCCAGCCATGTCTGAGAAACGCAGCTCATTTCTCTGGAAGTTTTACAGGAGATGTCTCTTTTCACTCATGTACTACACTCCGCCAAGGAGGAAATAATGCCTGTGTGCTTTCCAGCCTATGAAAATCTTACCTGAGTAGCAAAAGAACTAACTCAGCACCACTGTCTTTGGTTCAATGCCCCCTGTGCCCCCAAACGAAAGCATTTGTTCAGGCTTTCTTAGCAGCTTCTGGTGTAACACACCATGCGGGAACCTGAGGCTTCAAAGGACAAGAAGTGAGGTGCTTGATTCTCAGGGATACCCTACCCTTGGGGAATGTCCACCTGTGTCCATCCCTGACTTTGTCAGTTGTGGCAAGTGCAGTGGACACTCCTAGAGGTAAGGAGACAGGAAAGTGCCATTGTGAAAGCAAGACACATAACAGACCAATATGAACATGGATGCCAAAATTCTCACCAAGATACCAACCAATAGGATTCAACAGTACATTAAGAGGATTGTTCACCATGACCAAGTGGGATTTATTCCTGGGCTGCAAGGGTGGTTCAACATCTGCAAATCAATAAGTGTGATACAACACATTAATAAAAGAAAGGATAAGACCCATACGATCCTCTCAATTGATAAAGAAAAAGTATTTGATAAAATACAGTATCCTTTCTTGATTAAAACTCTTCACAGTGTAGGGATAGAGGGTACACCTCAATATCATAAAAGCCATCTATGAAAAGCCCACAGTGAATATCAGTCTCAATGGGGAAAAACTGAGAGCTTTTCCCCTAAGATCAGGAACACGACAGGGAGCCCACTCTCACCACTGTTGTTCAACATAGTACTAGAAGTCCTAGCCTCAGCAATCACAAACAAAAAGAAATAAAAGGCATCCAAATTGGCAAAGAAGTCAAACTGTCACTCTTCGCAGATGACATGATACTCTGTGGAAAACCCAAAAGACTCCACCCCAAAATTGCTATAACTCATACAGGAATTCAGCAAATCAGCTGCATTTCTATACACTAACAATGAGACAGAAGAAAGAGAAATTAAGGAATCGATCCCAATTATAATTGCACCAAAACCCGTAAGATACCTGGAAACAAACCTAACCAAAGAAGTAAAGGATCTGTACTCTGAAAACTATAGAACACTTATGACAGAAATTGAGGAGGACACAAAGAAATGGAAAAACATTCCATGCTCATGGATTGGAAGAACAAACATTGTTAAAATGTCTATGCTACCCAGAGCAATCTATACATTCAATGCAATCCCCATCGAAATACCATCAACATTTTCACAGAGCTGAAACAAATAATCCTAAAATTTGTATGAAACCAGAAAAGACCCCAAATACCCAGAGGAATGTTGAAAAAGAAAACCAAAGCCGGAGGCATCATGATTCAGGACTTCAAGCTCTACTACAAAGCTGTCATCATCAAGACAGCATGGTACTGGCACAATAACAGACACATAGATCAATGGAACAGAATAGAGAATCCAGAAATGGACCCTCAACTCTACGGTCAATTAATCTTCTACAAAGTAGGAAAGAATATTCAATGGAAAAAAAGACAGTCTCTTCAATATATGGTGCTGGGAAAATTGGACAGCCACATGCAGAAGAATGAAACTGGACCGTTTTCTTACACCACACACAAAAATAAACTTAAAATGGATGAAAGACCTAAATGTGAGATAGGAATCCATCAGAATCCTAGAGGAGAACGCAGGTAGCAACCTCTTTGACCTTGACCGCAGCAACTTCTTGCTAGACATGTCTCCAAAGACGAGAGAAACAAAGACAAAAATGAAATACTGGGACTTCATCAAGATAAAAAGCTTCTGCACAGCAAAGGAAATAGTCAAACCAATAGTCTCTTTTGAGACAACCGACAGAATGGGAGAAGATATTTGCAAATGACTTATCAAATAAAGGTAGTGTCCAAGATCTATAAAGAACTTATCAAACTCAACACCCATGGGCACCTGGGTGGCTCAGTCAGTTAAGCATCTGCCTTTGGCTCAGATCATGATCCCAGAGTCCTGGGATCCAGTCCTGCATTGGGCTCCCTGCTTGGCTTCTCCCTCTCCCCTTGCTTCTCCCCCCTGCTCATGCTTTCTCTTTGTCAAAAAAATAAATAAAACCTTTAAAAACCAAAAAACTCAACATCCAAAGAACAAATAATCCAGTCAAGAAATGGGCAGAAGACATGAACAGACATTTCTCCAAAGACATACAAATGGCCAACAGACAAATGAAAAAATGCTCAACATCACCTGACATCAGGGAAATCCAAATCAAATCCGTAAGATACCACCTCACACCAGTCAGAATGGCTAAAATTAACAAGTCAGGAAACAACAGATGTTGGTGAGGATGTGGAGAAAGGGGACCCTCTTACGCTGTTAGTGGGAATGCAAGCTGGTGCAGCCACTTTGGAAAACAGTAAGGAGGTTCCTCAAAAAGTTAAAAATAGAGCTATCCTATGACTCAGTGATTGCACCACTAGGTATTTACTCCAAAGATACAAATGGAGTGATTCGAAGAGGCATCTGCACCCTAATGTTTATAGCAGCAATGTCCACAGTAGTTAGACTGTGGAAAGAGCTGAGATGTGCATTGACAGATGAATAAAGAAGATGTGGTATATACATACAATGGAATATTATTGAGCCATCAAAAAAAAAATGAAATCTTACCATTTGCAATGACGTGTATGGAACTAGAGAGTATTATGCTAAGTGAAATAAGTCAATCAGAGAAAGACAATTATCATTATGATCTCACTCAGAGGTAGAATTTAAGAAAAAAACAGGATCACAGGGGAAGGGAGGGAAAAATAAAATAAGACGGAATCAGATAGGGAGACAAACCATGAGAGACTCTTAACCATAAGAAACAAACGGAGGATTGCTGGAGGGGAGGTTGGTGGGGGGGATGGGATAACTAGGTGATGGGCATTAAGGAGGACATGTGATGTAATGAACACTGGGTGTTATATGCAACTAATGAATCATTGAACTCTACCTCTGAAACGAATAATACACTATATGTTAATTGATTGAATTTAAATAAAATAAAATAAATTAAAAAAAAGAAAGCAGGATATGGGTTTGTGTTCTGTCCACAGCAGCATGTGACCGTGGGCAAATTAAACTTCACAGGGGGCTGGGGTCCTCATCTGTAAGGTAGAAAGCCACCAGATGATGCTGTCTGGGGATACAATGAGATGTGTGATGTGCTCAGAAGAGGACACAGAGAACACATACTGAATGCTGGCTTTACAGCAGGGCCGTGGGAGGTAACATCCCCTTAGAAGCAGGGACAGTGATGGGCAGGAGTGCTGGAAGATAGTGTGACTGCACTGTCTGTGGAGGGCCAGGGCTAGAAGTGCAGGGGTCAAACCTGTGGTGGTCTTTACACCAACCTCGAGGGTACCAGGGAAGAGGAGAAATGGAATGAAAGTGGCCCTTGGGGCGGGGGGTGGGGGGTGGGTGGGTGGGACAGAGTCCAGGCCTTCTGCAGCTACTCCTTTCCAGGATCTAGCCCTGCAGCCATACCTGGATGCCCTCAGGTCTGACCAGCACTGCCCAAACCTTTGGGCTGTCTCTGTGCTCCTACCTAAGGAATAGGCTTCTCCAGCGGCCCACCTCCCAAGCTTGGGCAGGGGGTAGGACAAATCACGCCCGCCCTCCTGAGCATCTGCTGTGCACAGGGCTGTGGGAATGCCTCTGCTAGCAAGACCAAGGAGCAAGCCTCCTTCCCAAGCCCCTGTTCCTGCCAGACTTTGGGCCTCTCTTGGGTCTCACTGCACTTAGGAGCTTCCTACTGCTCTCAAGATCATGTCACACCCCTGGGTGGGCCTAGCTCCTTACCAGCCTCTGCAGCTTTCCATCACCCTCTCTTGTCTTTGCTCACAGTGCTCTGAGAACCTAGTATCTCCTTCTGTTCTGTGTTCCCAGAATGCTCGTGCACCAACCTGGCTGGCCAAACTTGTCTTCATCCCCAAGCCTCAGCTGATATGTTATTGTCCCCACTTTCCCTGATCACCCACAACTTGAACAGCCTTCACCCCCATTATGCTCTCTCTGCACTCCCTGCCCTCTTCTGACCTGGCACCACCATAATTTATAACAATGTCAGGGTCTGTGGGATTAATTCCTAAAGGTCCAGGTCACCCTCTAGGCTATGAACTTCCAAGGGGCAGGGACTTAGCCTGTTTTGTGCCACTGCAGCTCAGTTGAGAACATAGGCCCTTATCTAGAAGGGTGGAGGACGCTCCTCTATCCCCATCTACCTCCCATACTGTTGCCAGACACACAGAAAAGTCCCTGTTTCAAATCCTTTAATGAGGAGAGGATGTCAGCAAGATGGTGGAATAGGGGGCCCTAGGCCTTTGTTACCCCATAGAAATATTAAAAAAAAATTGGGACTTGTTAAAATATTTTTTATAAGAGTCCTGAAAAACAGTCAAAGATCTATAGATCTATAAGCAAATGCCCAATCAAGAAGTCACATTCAGGGACGCCTGGGTGGCTCAGTCAGTTAGGTGTCTGTCTTTGGCTCAGGTCATGATCCCAGGGTCCTGGGATCAAGTCCTGCATCGGGCTCCTTGCTCAGCAGGGAGCCTGCTTCTCTCTCTGCCTGCCGCTCCCCCTGCTTGCATGTTCTCTCTCTCTGAAAGATAAGCAAAATCTTTTAAAAAATAAACTTAAAAAAAAAAGTCACATTCAGAATGGTCGGAAGTTTTGTGGTGTTTACTCACCCTTGCTCCACCCCTCCCTGCATAGCATGGTCTAAAGGAAGCAGCAGTCCAGTGCCTATCTCCTTCCCTCAAACTGGAGAGAGCAGAACATCATCCTAACCTGTCTTGGGGCTGGTCTCTGTTTTGCCCGACTTAGAACTCAGAGCTCAGATGGGGGAAAAGTGTGGAAGGCCGTTGTGGGTACCACTTTTTTTTTTTTTAATTTTTATTTATTTATTTATTTATTCATTTATTTTAAAAGATTTTATTTGTGAGAGAGAGAGAGAGAGAGCGTGCACGCACAAGCAGGGGAAGCAGCAGGCAAAGGGAGAAGTAGGCTCCCCGCTGAGCAGGGAGCCCGATGTGGGACTTAATCCCAGCGGATCATGACCTTAGCTGAAGGCAGGCGCTTAACCGATTGAGCCACCCAGGCATCCCAGTTGTGGATACTTCTTGTGAAAGTCAGAGGGTGACTACAGAGCCAAACATGCCTGAGGCAAGAGGCTGGTATGTGTTTGGGGGGAAGAAATAATAGAACATCAAAGGCCTAAGAAAGAGCATGGCTGAAACTGTTTGAGAAATTAAGACATTTAAAAGCAGCCATAATATATGGGGGAATTGAAACTAACACACACACAGGCCCAGGCAACACATGTTCAGAAAAAATCCTGAGAAGACCTTAAGCCTTTGCCTTGGGCTGACTCCAAGGCTCAGACACATCCTGTTAATTAGTGAAGGTCTTTCATGGCACAGAGCCAGTCTGCAAAGACTGGGAGAGGTGGCTATTTTCTCAAATGCTCAATTTTTCAACAACAACAAAGATCACAAGGCATATAAAGAAACAGGAAAATATGGTCCATTCAAAGAAGAAAAAGTGGCAGAAACTGTCCCTGAAGAAATACAGGCATTGGATGTACTAGATAAAGACTTAAAACAACTGTCTTACATATGCTGAAAGAGCTAAAGAAAACATAAGAACTGAAAGAAACTAGGAAAATGATATAGGACAACAAAATGAGAGTATCAATGAAGAGACAGAAATTGTAAAAAGGAACTAAACAAATTGTGGGGGTGAAAAGTACAGTAACACATTATAATCAAACTGCTGAAAGCCAGGAAAAAAAAAATCTTGAAAGCAGCAAGAGAAAAGTAATTCATCATGCACAAAGGATCCTTAATAAGATTATCAACTCATTTCTCAGCAGAAACTTTGGAGGCCAGAAAGCAGTGGGATGATATATTCCAACTGCTGAAAGAAAAAAATCTGTCAACTGAGAATTTTGTATTCAGTAAAACTATCCTTCAAAAATGAAGGTGAAATTAAGGCATTCCAAGATAGATAAAAACTGAGGGAGGTCATTACCAATAGACCTGCCCTATAGCAAATGCTAAAGGCTGAAATGAAAAGATGCTAGACAGTAACTGAAAGCCATGAGAAATATAAAGATCTCCAGTAAAGTTATATACATGGACAAATACAACAACCAGTATTACTGTATATTTGGTTTATAACTCCACTTTTTATTTTCTTCAGTATTTAAAAGACAAAGGCTGTGATATCAAAAACATAAATTAGGGAGACATACAGATATAAAGGAGTATCATATGCAATTTGAGCTAGGCTGGGATAGACTGTTATAATTTTAGGATGTTATAGGTAATCTCTGTGGTAACCCCAAAGAAAATACCTAGAAATATATACAAAAGGAAATGAGAAGGCAATCAATACTATCCCTAGGAAAAAATCAATTAAACACAAAGGAAGGCAATAATGGAGGAAAATGAGTGACAAAAATAGCTAAGACATACACAAAATAAAATGGCAAAAGTAGTTCTTCCCTGTCAGTACTTTAAATGTAAAAGGATTAAACTCCCCAACCACAATGCATAGAGTAGCTGAATGGATAAAAAAACAAAATCCAACCATATGCTTCTACAAGAGACTTACTTTAGATCTAAGGGCCCATATAGACTTAAGGTAAAAGGATGAAAAAAGATTCCATGAAAAGAGTAACCAAAAGGGAGGAGAATATCTACACTAATATCAGACAAAACAGACTTTAAGTCAAAAACTGTCACAAGAAATAAAAACATGTATCACTGTATAATAATAAAAGGATCAAGTCACCAGTAAAATAAAATAATTGTAAACATATACACCAGAGCTCCTAAATATATGAAGCAAACAGAACTGAAAGGAGAAGTAGACAGTCATACAATAACAGTGGGAGAATTCAGTATCCTGCTTTCAATAAAGTATAGAAAAATCAGACAGAGATCAATAAGGAAATAGGGGACTTGAACAACACTAAAGACCAACTGGACCTAACAGGCACATACAGACCACCCAACAGCAGCAGCATATACGTTCTTCTCAAGTGCACATGGAACATCCTCCAGGATAGATGACATGACAGGATACAGAACATGTGTCAATATATTTTAGAAGATTACAGTCAAAGTATATTTTCTGATCAAAATGGAATGAAACTAGAAGTTAATCGGAGAAGGAAAGATGGAAAATTCTCAAACACATGGAAACTACACACCACACTCTTTTTTTTTTTTTAAGATTTTATTTATTTGAGATAGAACAAGAGAGAGAGCATGAGCGGGGGCGGGGCAGAGGAAGAAGCAGGCTCCCCACTGAGCAGAAAGCCCAATGCAGGGCTTGATCCCAGGACCCTGAGATCATGACCTGTGCCGAAGGCAGATGCTTAACCAACTGAGCCACCCAGGGGCCCCTAAATACCACACTCTTAAACAACCAATGGGTCATAAAAGAAATCAAAAGGGAAATCAGAAAATATCTTGTGACAAATGAAAATGAAAACACAACATATCAAAACTTATGGAATGCAATGAAAGCAGTACCAATAGGGAAAATGATACACGTAAATGCTTACATAAAAGGAGAAGATTTCAAACCAACAACCTAACCGTACATCTTAAGGAACTAGAAAAAGAACAAATTATTTATTTATTTATTTTTAAACATTTTCTTTTTTTTAATTTAAATTCAATTAGCCAACATATCATTAGTTTCAAATGTAGTGTTCAGTAATTCATCAGTTGCATATAACACCCCATGCTCATCACATCAGGTACCCTCCTTAATGCCCATGACTAAGTTACCCCATCCTCCCACCCACCTCCCTCCCTATTTTTAAATATTTTTAATTTTTATTTATTTATTTTTAAGTATCCTCCACACCCAGCATGCAGCCCAATATGGGGCTTGAACTCATGACCCTGAGATGAAGACCTGAGTGGAGATCAAGATTCGGACGCTTAACTGACTGAGCCACCCAGGTTCTCCAAAAAAGAATTAAACACAAAGCTAGAAGAAAAGAAACAATAAAAATTAAAGCAGGATAAATAGAGGATAGAAAAACAAGAGAGAAAAGTCCATGAAACCAAGAGTTGGTTCTTTGAAAAGATCACCATAACTGAAACCTTTAGCTATCTTGACTAAGAAATAAAGAGAAAAGACTCAAATTATAACTAAAATCAGAAATGAAAGAGGGAACATTACTACTGATTTTATAGAATGAAAATGCTTATGAGAGTATTATGAACAGTTGTACACTAATAAATTGGATGACCTAGACAAAATCAACAAATTCCGAAACACATAACCTACAAAGAAGAATTATGAAGAAATCTAAAGACCTATAACTAGTAAGGAGACCAAATCAGTAATCAAAAATCTCCCAACAAAGAAAAGCCCTGGACCAAATGAATACTGACTTGTTAGTCACCTCTGATTTTACCAAACATTTCAAGAATTCCAAAATCTTCTAAAAAAAACAAAAAGGGCGCCTGGGTGGCTCAGTCGTTGAGCGTCTGCCTTCGGCTCAGGTCATGATCCCAGGGTCCTGGGATCGGGTCCCACATTGGGCTCCCTGCTCTGCGGGAAGCCTGCTTCTCCCTCTCCGGCTCCCCCTGCTTGTGTTCCTGCTCTCGCTATGTCTCTCTCTGTCAAAAAAATAAATAAAAATCTAAAAAAAAAAAAAAAAGAATTCCAAAATCTTCCCAAAAAATGAAGAGAAGGGACCACTTTTTAACTCATTCTATGAGGCCAGCATTACCCTAACACCAAAACCAGACAAAGACACTACAAAAAAATATAGACCATCATTCCTTATGAATAGTGACGCAAAAATCCTTGACAAATAACAGCAAACTGAATTCAACCACATAGCAAAGGGACCAAGTGGGATTTATTCCTGGAATACAAAGATGGTTCAAGACTTGAAAATCCATCAAGGCAAATATATCACATTAACAGAATAAAGGGGGGGGGAGCGCCTCGGTGGCTCAGTCAGTTAAGCATCCAACTCTTGATTTTGGCTCACGTCATGATCTTGGGGTCGTGAGATCTGGCCTCACACTGGACTCTGTGCTCAGCACAGAGTCTGCCTGTCCCTCTCCCTCTGCTCCTCCCCTTGCTCCCATACACTCCCTCTCTGAAATAAATAAAAATAAAATCTTAAAAAAAAAAAAAACAGAATAAAGGGAAAAATTGATATGATCATCTCAATCGATGCAGAAAAAACATTTAATCAAATATGATACCTTTCCATAATGAAAACAACCAACAAACAAAAATAGAAGGAAACTACCTCAACATAATTAAGGCCATATATGCAAACCCAACAGCTAACATCATACTCAGTGGTGAAAAACTGAAAACTTTTACTTTAAAATCAGGAACAAGAAAGGAGGTCTGTTTTCAACACTTCCATTCAACATAGTATTAGAAGTTCTAGCCAGACCAATTAGGAAAGAAAAAGAAATAAAAGGCATGCAAATTAGGAAGGAAGAAGTAAAATTATTTGTTCATAGATTACATGATCTTACATGTAGAAAGCCCTAAGGATTCCACAGGAAAGGAAAATAACTGTTAGAACTAATAAATTCAACAAGGTTACAGAACACAATATTAACACAAAAAATCGGTTGTTTCTATCCATTATAATGAACAATTTGAAAAAGAATTTAAGAAAACAATTCTATTTACAATAGCATCAAAAAGAATAAAATACTTAAGAATAAAGTTAACCAAGGAGGTGAAAGACTTGTACCCTGAACACTACAAAACATAGCTGAAAGAAAATTAAGAGTCAAATAAATAGTATAAAGATAGCCTGTGTTCATGGATGAGAAGACTTAATATTGATAAAGGTATCAATACTAGCTACAGTGGTCCACAGATTCAATGCAATCCCTATAAAAATCCAAATGATTTTTTTTTTTGCAGAGACAGAAAAAAAAAATCCTAAAATTCATAAGGAATCTCAAGGGACCCCAAATCACAAAACAATCCTGAAAAAGAACAAAGTTGAAGCCTCATACTTCCTGATTTCAAAATAAAGCCACAGTAATAAACAACTTGTGGTAGTGGTATCAAGACAGGCACAAAGACCAATGAAACAGAATAGAAAGCCCAGAAATAAATCCTCACGTACATGGTAAAATGATCTTTGACAAGGGTACCAAGACCATTCATGGGGGAAAGGACGGTCTCTTTAACAAATGGTACTGGGAAAACTGGATATCCACCTAAAAAAGACTGAAGTTGGATCCTACCTTACACCATATGCAGAAATTAACCCAAAATGGATTGAAGACCTAACTATAAAACAAACTCCTAGAAAAAAATATAGTAGAAAAGCTTTGTAGCATTAAATTTGGCAATGATTTCTTGGATAAGTACCAGAAGCAAAAACAGGACAGCAAAAAGACAAATGTGACAAATTAAAAAAACTTCATGCATCAATGGACACTAACCACAGAGAAAAAAGGCACCCCACAGGATGGGAGGACATATTTGCAAATCATATCTGATCAGGGATTAATACTTGGAATATAGAGAACTAAAACTCGACAATGAAAAAAAACCAAGCAACTTAATTCATAGTATGAATACATGCAGAGCAACTGGATACACACCTCTTTAAAGATATATAAATGACCAACAAGCATATGAAAAGATGCTCAACAGCACTAATCATAAGATGTGCAAAACCACAATGACTTATCATCTCACAACCATTAGGATAGCCACATAAAACAACAAAAAATAACAAGTGTTGGAAAGGATGTGGAGAAATTAGAACCTCTGTGGGATATATTTTAAAGATTTTATTTATTTGACAGAGAGAAAGAGAGAGAGTGCTTGCGCACAAGCAGGGGGAGAGGGGGAGCCGCAGGCAGAGGGAGAGGGAGAAGCAGGCTTCCTGTTGAGCAGGGAGCCCAATGCAGGGCTTGATCCCAGGACCCTGAGATCATGACCTGAGCCGAAGGCAGACGCTTAACTGACTGAGCCACCTAGACGTCCCCCTCTGTGGGATTATAAAATGGTTGAGCCACTAGTGAGAGTAGTATGGAAGCTCCTCAAAAACTAAAAATAGAATCACCATATTGATCCAACAATCTTATTTTTGCATCAGAAATGCAGAAACGCATTATATCAGAAAAAGAATTGAAAGCTCACTGCCACATTATTCACAATAGCCAAGAGATGGAAGCAGCCCAAAAATCCATTGATAGATAAATGGATAAAGAAAATGTGGTGTACATACACAATAGATTATTATTCAGCCTTAGAACGGAAGGAAACTCTGACACATGCTACAACATGGATGAACCTTGAACACACTATGCTAAATGAAGTCAGTCAGTCACAACTGAACTAATATTCCACTTATTATGAATTACCTAGAGTACTCAAATCCAGAGACAGAGAGTAGAACAGTGGTTCCAGGGGTTGGGCTAAGGCAGGGAATGAGGAGCTATTGTTTAATGAGTGCAGAGATTCAGTTTGGGAAGATGAAAAAGTTCTGGAGATGGATGGCTGTAATGGGCACAACAATGTGAATGTAATGAATGCCACTAACTGTATACTTAAAATCGTTGAAATGGTAAATTTTATATGTATTTTATCATAAGAAAAAAAAATCCTTTAATGGCTCTGAGGCCAGGCAGGTAACATAAATGAGTTCTGTGGGCACAGGACTAAAGGCAGTGGTGGTGGGAGAAGGAAGAGGGCTGGGCCTGCTCATTGCATCAAATGTTTTAAAGTTTCAGTCCTGCCTCACTCTCAACAGCAGTAGCAGGTCATGCCTTATTGAGATTCTTTCTGCCTTAAACTTTTTTTTTTTTTTAAGATCTTGTTCTGTTGGTCCTTTCTCCATACCTCTACAAAATCTACCCAAGATGCTTACTGCCACTCTGAACCTTGGCAGCTAGAGGCTTCTCTCTTGGGCTCTTTGGTGCTCTATACACTTCCACTCCCTAAGTAAGCAGTATGTGGAGCTATTCATTTGTGCCTTTCTTCTCTCTGGTTAGGGTGCCTCTCTAGAAACGGGGACCAGCCCACTCTTCCCTGGGTCTTCCAACCCTGACACAAGGCCAGAGCCCAGCAGCCACTCAGTCAATACTACTTGCTGGTGAAGGAGGCTAGCTGATGGAGCCATCAGCAATGCTTCAGGACCCAGACGATGACCACCAACAGAAGTAGGCCATTTGGGCAGGAGACTACAGTGACCAGGTTTTCAACATGTCAAGTTTGAAATGACAGCAGAACATCAGTCAGAAATGGAACTGACCCTTGTGAGATAGCAGGTTTGGGGTTGGGACCTGGGAAATGATCCGCAGTAAAAGGATGTTAGCTAAGATCAGGAGTGAAGACATCAATGACAGAAGACCCAGGGACGAGCAGAGGCTGAGATGTGACCTGGGGAATGCCCGTCCCCAGGTAGCCAGCGCTCACCCTACAACTAGCCTTCTCACAGGCCTCCCTTCGTTAGGTTACTGTAACCCAGAGTTTTCCACTGCTAACAGATCATTAAACAAAAGTATTTATAGACAATGTTCTAAAGCAGCTATCTCTAAGGATGAATAAGGACACAAAAGTAATACTAACATAACTCAGTGTTTTATAAGATTTTTTTTTTAAAGATTTTATTTATCTATTTGACACAAAGAGACACAGTGAGAGAGGGAACACAAGCAGGGGGAGTGGGAGAGGGAGAAGCAGGCTTCCCGTGAGCAGGGAGCCCGATGCGGGGCTCGATCCCAGGACCCTGGGATCATGACCTGAGCCGAAGGCAGATGCTTAACGACTGAGCCACCCAGGCGCCCCTAAGATCCCTCCTTTTTTCTTTTTTTTTGCTTGCTCTCCTGTCCCTCTCGACCAGTGGGCCAGGGCAGCACAGGTATAAGACCCTTTTACATAATCAACTTTTATCATGTCCTATGTTACTCTAAGAACCATGACCTACATGATCAGATTAACAGGTAGTATAGCAAATTTTGAGGCAAAGGTTGCTCTTTGTTAAATTTGTCTACCCACTAAAAAAATACCCTTTACATATGCTACATCCTGTTAACAGAGACCCACAAGGCCAGCACTTATACCACACAACAGACAACAACTTATTTACATATAACAGCGCCAAGGCCCAGGGAATATTTGGAAACAGACTTGTCTGGAATCACACAGCTGGCATGTGGCAAGGCACAGACAAGACTTTCTGGCTTCTGTCTCCAAATTAAATGTGCTCCATCATTTCACTTTCCCTATTAATGTTAAGACTCTAGACAACCAAAAAATACTCACATAAAATTACATGCATATAATTGTCACAGTTACACACCAACAGGCTCAGCATGACATAAACAGAGTCCAAACCGAAAATAACATTTAAGGGAGCACAGAGCCAGGAAGAGCCTGGCCCATAGGCACCTCCATGTCCTAAAGGCTCAAACCTAAAAGCCAGTTTCATTCCATTGGGTTAAGGTGTTCAGTAATACTAAGTACTATGAGACAACTTCCAGAGGAGCAAATCACGTTTCCATGAGCACCACTAACACCATAGTGTAAATGTGTCAACCAGGTCCTTCCTAGAGGTCCACTCAAGAAAACAACTCAGCTTTAATTTTGTCCTTTAAAGGAGAGAGAGAGAATCTAGAACAAGGCTATAAGGAAGGTAAGCCAGGTGTGGAATAAGGAGTAGGCTGGGAGTAGGGTGGGGCAGGATGTAAGGTGCACAAAAGCCAAGAGAGGTTTGGCTCAGCAAACCTTGCTCCCATCTGGCTCCTGTTGGGGGCTGCCCTGTGTCAGGTGGAGGTCGGGGTCAGGGAGAATTTGGGTATGGAGTAGTGATGCCGGAGGCAGGTGCCTGCCCCATCCCTCAGCTAGCTTTCTAGGAGCTGGGGAAGGCAGGTGAGCTCTTGGGAGATACAAGCTTTATCTGATTTGGATCAGTGGCCACACAATCTGTTAGCCAGTTTCTTCAAGGTTTTCAGTTAAAGTACACAAAGAGCCATGTGTGCAATGACTGCCACATATGCTAAAAACCTATCCAAAATTATACGACATTAACAAACCACCACTTATTCTCCTAGAGGTTTAAATTGACTTTTCTCTCCTTCTCTGAAAAAAAGTATACATACATGAGTCAGCCCTGTTAACACCACCAGTTGTTTCCTTTTCACAAGACACAGTGGGCGGGGAAGCTCTTCCAAGATCTCTTTACATGGTTGTCCACCTCTCTGGTTTTCATATTAGGTTCCACAAGGGAGACAGACACACATATTAGCCAACTGATGCTTACGAGGGAAGGAATGGGGGGTACAGAAAACAATTTCTGGGTTTATACTACTATGCTCCCCCCCCCAACAGAACCTTCCCCAGACAAAACCTAATCCCCCATCCATCACGGCTCCTGCACAGTGGGTCAGAAAGCCCTTGTAATCACAGTTGCTATCCACCTATCCCCAAGGAACCTCCCTCCTAGAGTTTCAGATTCCCTCACTGGGGGTGCGGGGGGTGGGGTGGGGGTGGGGGAGGCTATGGGCTAGGACCTCCACAGGATCCTGAAGAATGTATGGCCTGGTATGCATGATCCTGGAATACACGTGTGTGTAGGGACAACTGGAGCTACCCAGGCACTTCTGGATGAATGATTCTTTTGGATGGACGCCTGGGATATGGAGGACTTTGCTCGTCATAATCTACAAAAACAATTCAGGCTTTCCTCCAACCCTTAAAACCATTTTATGGCTCCTAGCTGAACTTAAGATAACCACCACCCTTCCTTCCATGGCCCCCTGCCCATCTGTCCCTTCTCTTTTACTCTCCTGCCTCTTCAAGGCTTTCCACTGAAGGGAGTCGAGCCTGGTGTCCAGCTCTATCCACCTCAGGGTGTCTCTCTCTCTGGTAGCCTGGAGCACTGCTGGCTCATGCCTCAGCTCAGGCAGAACCACCTTGAGCTCTTCTTCTGGTCACCACAGCAATGTCAGAATTTATTGTCCTCACAACTGCAGTACTGTCAGAATGGCACTATCTTGCCTGTTACTTGGGCTTCCCAACTGGGCTGTGAGGCCCAGGAGGGAAGGGGCCTTGCCAGTCCTTCCCCTATTGGATCTCCTGCACCTGGCACAGCCCTGGGAAGCGGGTCAGCAAATGCTGAATGAATGAATGCAGCAAGCTCCAGGATTCCTGGGGGTAGAGACCCTTGCTGTCTGGCCCACCCAGTTTCTAGAACACGGATTGTTCCTCTCACAGGTCAGCGGAGTCCAGAGTTCTGGGAAGACTAATGGAGCCAGGACAAGAAGGCAGCAAGACGGAAGACCCGCGTGCGAATAACCGAGAGTCCGCCTGCAGGAGCCACTGCTAGAGACCCAGGAGCTGACAGGTGTGTGCGTCTGGACCCCCCAGGCCCCGACCCGCCTCCACTCGGACCCCTCCTCCAGCGCGCCGCACGCCGGGCTGCCCACGTGCAGCTACCTGGGCCCGGCGGACCCCGCCAGCCCCACACACGCCTCAGGCCCGCCCTTACCCTGCAGGGTCCCCTCTGCCCTACCACGGAGGGAGGTTCCGTTTCCCGAGAGCACGCGGGCAACCGAGGAAGCTTCCCTGCTCTCGCTCCCGGGCCGGCGTTACCAGGGCCTCCGCCCACAGGCCGCGAGCCGGCAGATCCCGGGAGCCTGAGCCCCGCCCACGTGCACGTCGTGTCACAGGCCGGGCGGAGCTGGGCGTTTGGGGCCCAGCGCGCAGGCGCGGCGTATGGACGGGGCGCAGCGGGCTCTGCTGCGCAGGCGCGGCCGTGTTTTCTGGTTGGGTAGTTCTCGTTCCCTTCAGGCTAGTTTCGGCTAGTGTCGGCTCTGACCCGGGACTTTACCTGTCTGGCCTCCAGCGCCCCAGTGCAGCCCTCGCCGGCCGGATTCGGCTCCTGTCGCAGCTTGTAGGGGTTCCTCTGTGCGGCAGGGCAGGCTGCGGTGCTGGCCGAGGAGTTACACCATAACCTCACAACCTTGACCTTGACCAGCCTGAGGAAGTTTTGAATTTTCCTTGGGTCCCTCCATACCTAAAGCCCCCCCCCCCCCTTCTTTTTTGAAGGTAATACGTGACAGAAAATGCAACTACAACACAATAGGCAGTGCGATGAATCTCTCTTGTTCTTGACCCCCATTTTCCTAACTCTTCCTAGGTGCTGCCAAGGTGGGTCGTCAGCTCCTGACTTGGGTTAATCATCCACGTAGGCTCCCAGTTTACTTAAGGATCATGGTGGTAGGGTCTGCCCAGATGTCCGCTCAGTCAGTCCCATTTTGCTCTGCCCAGCCCAGGAGCTGTCTTCCCAGCTTCTCTTGCGGTTCGGCTGCCCATGTAACAGCGTCTGGCCAATGAGCTGTGTGCGTGCCTCTTCTTGGGCTGGTTTGGAAACCCACCTCATCTCGAGGTGGTGTGGGGCCAGTGATGGGGAGACTGTGGGAGGACCATTAGTGGGTTCCTGAAGCACACGGTGTTCCTAAGTCTGTGGTCAAGATGGTGGCACTTTCGAGAGTGAGTCTATGCTAACCAGACAGGATGTAGGGGCAACATACGTAGACCAGGACTGGGCACAGGGCATGTCATCACCGTAAGCCCCTGGTTGGGCGCTGCCCTCCTTCACCAGGTCAAACTGCTGAGACTTGGTTGTTTATACCTCAGTTAGCTCATATGGTCCCTTGTTCCTGATGCTTGCTATCATGAATAATGCTACAGGATCCTAGAGGACTATTTTTGTGTGCATGTGTGGTTATATGTATAGGAAAAATTCTTAGAATTGCTATTGTAAAGAATATGTCCCCTCTCCCCCTTTTCTTTTAAATATTAGATACATATGGCTAAATTGCTCCTTAGACATTTACTAACTGACACACCCACAGTAACGTATAGGAGTGTGGGTTTCCCCACATTTCCCCAGTGGAATCGTTATAAACCTTTGGATCTTTGTCAATCCACTGTTTGCAAAATTCTATCTCACATACAGTTTCAATTTACATTTGTTCTAATATTTTGAAAATTCTGTTCATGGAATTGTGATGGTCTTGCTTTGTCCACCTCACTCATAAAATCACCTTCACCATATTTCATTCCTAGAGTCTCTAGAATTTGTCAATTTTACTGACATGAGCTTTTGTATATGCCATTCACTGCTTGGAAAGCTCTTCCCCCAGGTCTTTGCTTAGCAAACCGCTATAGTTTGAATGTGTATCCCCCCAATTCATATGTTCATATAACCCTGAAGGTGATAGTATTAGGGCCTTTGGGAGATGAATGTGATTAGTGCCCTTATAAAAGAGACCCCAGAGAGATCCCTTGCCCCATCTGTCATGTGCAGTTACAGTGAGAAGGCAGCACTCTGAGGAAGACAGCCCTTAGAAACTGAATCTGCCAGTGCCTTGATCTTAGCTTTCCAAGCCCCCAGAACTGTGGGAAATACATGTTTGCTATTTATAAACCACCCAGTTTATGTTATTTTTGTTATAGCAGTCCCAATGGACTGAGACATAGATTCTTCTCATCCTTTAAGACTCAACTCAAATGTCATCTCATCAAACCATTTTATCTAGAGTGGTTCTTCCCCCCCCCCCTTTTCTTTATTTACTTCATAGTACTTTTCAAGCCCATCATTATTTATTTGCTGATTTGTGTATTGGTATGTTCTTTATACCACATTGAAAAGTAAATTCCATGGAAGTGAGGAAGTGGTTTGTCCTGATAGTTGGTGCATGGCCAGCACCTAGCACTCTGCCTGGTATGTGGTAGGTACATGGAGCAGACACTATTGTTACCTTATTCCCTCAGTCCACTTCTGACTTCAACTCTCCAGTGGTGGTGGAGAGTTCCCATGAAAGCTGCCACCTCAAGTAGCTCTTTGTTGTCCTCTTTAGAGCTTACCTTAGAACTTTCTCTGGCAGCCTTGGGAGCAGGCACAATCTGGAAGTTCAGGGAAGTTAACTCTTAACTAATTGGGGTTGAATGCTTCAGCCTTCCATGCTTCATAGGAGTTGGATTGAACCTCAGTTGCTCACAGTGGTAACCAGCTCATTCATGCCCAGCCCCTTGGGTTGGCTTTTCCTTCTTCCTTGGCCCCCTTTCCCAAATAAACTACTTAGATCTAAGCTCTTGTCTCAGACTGCCTTTGGGGAAACCCAAAGCAAGACAATGCCCAATAAATATTTGTTGAAGGAATGCATAGATTAATTATACTGCTTTTGTAGTTTTCACTGGTCAGCCAAGAAGTAGCAGCTCAGTCCTGCAGGTGAAAGATGATGGAAGCCAATTGGCACCTGTTGTGGACATGCAGGAAATGGGACAGATACCAACGATATGAGATATGGCAGAAAATGTGTGCAAGTGCTCTGACAGCAGGGAGGCATGACTGGCCCTACCTTTGGGAGGTGAGGAAGTTTTAAGAAGAGGTAGATGAGTTACTAAGTTGCCTCAGTTTGCCCAATGTGACTAAGGACAGAGTGGAGGAAGCCCATTATTTTGTGCAGATGCTTGTTCAGATTTGTCCACCTACTCACATCTGTCCAGGAGGACAGCTGCAGATCTGTTACATGAAACAGTATAACATGGACTACACAGTGCCCTGGTAGCAGAAGGTACCAGTGCCCTTCCTCCCCATATCCTTCCCACTGCAGTCACTGGTGATTCTCCCCATGACAACTTTCTTTTGGCTCAAGCATGCCCCAAAACTGGAAGTGCCAGGGAGCTAATGCTGCCCCTCAGCCAACAACAGGTGTGAATACCCTGGATCCTTTGCCTCTCCCTTCCTTGCGCCTCAAGTAGGACAACACTCTGGCAAGTTGTATAGTGGAATTGAGCCCCTGTTGCCCAGAGCAGTGACATATACTGGCTTATTCCCTGTCCCTGTCTTATTTCCCACCCTACTAGTGTTTTCTGGGATCACCTTCCAAGTAAACTACTCGTACTCCTTTTTTCTTTAAGATTTTATTTATTTTTATTTGAGAGAGGGAAAGGGAAAGTGAGATAGAAAGCATGAGTGGCAGAGGGGCAGAGGAAGAAACAGACTCCCTGCTGAGCAGGGAGCCAGATGTGGGGCTCGATCCCAGGACCCTGTGATCATGAGCTGAAGGCAGATGCTTAACAGACGGAGCCACCCAAGCTCCCCAACCACTTACACTCCTTCTTCAGCATTTGTTTTGGGGGAATTTTTTTCTAAGACACCCATTGCTCATAGGTCATTTTGATAATAGAATATCTTAGTCACTTCCGATTCCCTGGAGTATAACCACAAATTACTGCCTTCCCATTCAAATTCTTCTTTCTTAACTCTCCAGAAAAGTCAGATCCTCTGCACTGATGGCTAGCCTTCCATTTTCCAAAATCTAGTACATGCATGAAAAATGTGAGGGAAAACTTCCTCGTGCCTAGAGGAGGTTAGCTTTTATTATTTCTGCCTGCTACATTGGCCATTACAAGGTCTCCTTTGACTTCCTGATATATGGTCAACAAAGGCCACCTGCACCATAGTGATAATCTAGTTGGGACCCCAAGAAGTGTGGCTATAACAAGAGTAAATAGTGTTCGGGGTGATTGGGTTAACTATCAGAGACAGACTGGTGTGGATGATTGTCCTGTTTAACTCCCTGAGCAGCTGTGTATATGCTGTTCTCCCTTCCATGAAGGCCCTTAACTTTTTAATCATTAAATATGAAGATGCCCTTTATCAGATTAAGAAAACTTTAATAAGAGTTTTTAATCCAGTTTAAGAGTTTTTAAAAATCATTAATGGATATTGAATTTTATTTTGTACATTTTATTAATCTATTGCAGCAATCATCTAAGTTTTCTCAATTTTGATGTTGAATCACTCCTGATTCCCAATAGAAAGCACATTTTAAAAATCAGTTTCAGAGGTAGAATTTAGTGATTCATCAGTTGGATATAACACCCAGTGCTCATTACATCACACGCCCTCCTTAATACCCATCACCCAATTACCCCATCTCCCCCACCCATCTCCCCTCCAGCAACCCTCAGTTTGTTTTCTAAAGTTGAGCATCTCTTATGGTTTGCCTCCCTCTCAATTTTCATCTTGTTTTATTTTTCCTTCCCTTCCGTTATGTTCATCTGCCTTGTTTCTTAAATTCCACATATGAGTGAAATCATATGGTATTTGTCTTTCTCTGACTGACTTATTTCACTTAGCATAGTACCCTCCTGTTCCATCCATGACATTGCAAATGGCAAGATTTCATTATTTTTGATGGCTGAATAATATTCCAGTGTGTACATATATCACATCTTTGTCCATTCATCGAAATAAAAATATATCTTGGCTCTTTCCATAGTTTGGCTATTGTGGACATGGCTGCTATAAACATTGGGGTGCCCCTTGGGTCATAGGATAGCTCTATTTTCAACTTTTTGAGGGACCTCCATACTGTTCTCCAGAGTGGTTGCACCAGTTTGCATTCCCACCAACAGTGTAAGAGGGTTCCCCAGAAAGCACGTTTTTTTATACATTGCTGGATTTGATTTGCCAACATGGTGTTTAGGCTCTTTGTTTCTGTGTTCATAAGAGAGGTTAGCTTCTAATTTTGTCTTTTATATTGTACTTGTTTGGATATACTGTCATGGTTATATTAGCCTTACCAAGGGAGTTGGAAAATAAAAAAAATCTTCTAAAAGAGTTTGTGTATGGTTTGAATTTTCTATTCCATGCATGTTTGAGAGAATATGCCTATTTTCTATGTAGACTATTTTAAATTGCTGATTCCATTTCTAATCATTCAAGTGTTCTATATCTTTTTCAGGCAATTTTGGTGTATTTCTACTGAGAACTTTGCCCATTTCACCAAAGTTTTCAACTTTATTGGCATAACATTGCTCATATCTTACCTCCTTAGCATTTGTAGTTAGCGCCTCTCTCTTACTCATAATATTACTTATTTGTGCCCTCTCGTTTTTCTTGATCAACAGTCCTAGAAATTTAAAAATTTTGTTGCTTTTTCCCCACAAGAACTAACTTTTGACTTTGTTAAACACCTCCATTGTATGTTTGATATCTTAAAATTTCTCTCATCTTTATTATTTCTTTTGTCCTACTTTCTTTGAGTGTATTCTGTTTTTTCTTTTCCTAATTATCTCATTAATATTCAAACTTCTTTCCTAATACATGCATTTAAAGCTTTAAATTTTCAAGTATCGTATTAACTCTGTCCTACAAATTTTGCTATATTGTCTTTTAATAATTGTCAGCTTGAAAATTTTTTCTAAATGCCACTATAATATCTCTCTGTCCCATGAGTTGTTTAGAAACATGTTTTTAAGTTTTTGAATGAATTTTTAAAATTAACCTTTTACTTAATAAATTCTCACTTGATTGCATTGTGGTCTGGGGATGTAATCTATGTAATACCCATTCTTTGACATTTTTTGAGACTAGCTTTGCAGCTACTATTTGTAAATTGACCATGTGTATTTGAGAAGAATGTGTGTGTTTCAGCTCTTGAGTGAATAAAATACTCGTTAGATCACCCTTGTGATATATATATTTTTTAATTCTTATGTTAATCCCCATACATTACATCATTAGTTTCAGATGAAGTGTTCCATGATTCATTGTTTGTGCACAACACCCAGTGCTCCATGCAGAACGTGCCCTCCTCAATACCCACCACCAGGCCAACCCATCCTCCCACCCCCTTCCCCCCAGAACCCTCAGTTTGCTTTTCAGAGTCCATCGTCTCTACCCCTCCGATTTCCCCCTTCTTCTTCTTCTTTTTTTTTCTTAACATACATTGCATTATTTGTTTCAGAGGTACAGATCTGAGATTCAACAGTCTTACACAATTCACAGCGCTTACCAGAGCACATTCCCTCCCTAGTGTCTATCACCCAATCACCCCATCCCTCCCACCCCACCCCCCACTCCAGCAACCCTCAGGCTGTTTCCTGCAATTAAGAATTCCTCATATCAGTGAGGTCATATGATACATGTCTTTCTCTGTTTGACTTATTTCACTCAACATAATACCCTCCAATTCCATCCATGTCATTGTAAATGGCAAGATCTCATTCCTTTTGACAGCTGCATAATACTCCATTGTGTATATATACAACATCTTCTTTAAAGATTTTTTTTTTTATTTGACAGAGAGAGACACAGCAAGAGAGGGAACACAAGCGGGGGGAGTGGGAGAGGGACAAGCAGGCTTTCCGCTGAGCAGAGAGCCCAACGCGGGGCTCGATCCCAGGACTCTGGGATCATGACCTGAGCCAAAGGCAGACGCTTAACAATTGGGCCACCCAGGTGCCCCTATACCACATCTTCTTTATCCATTCATCTGTCGATGGACATCTTGGCTCTTTCCACAGTTTGGCTATTGTGGACATTGCTGCTATAAACATCGGGGTGCACGTACCCTTTCAGATCCCTACTTTTGTATCTTTGGGGTAAATACCCAGTAGTGCAATTGCTGGATCATATGGTAGCTCTATTTTCAACTTTTTGAGGAACCTCCATACTGTTTTCCAGAGTAGCTGCACCAGCTTGCATTCCCACCAACAGTATAGGAGGGTTCCCCTTTCTCCGCATCCCCACCAACATCTGTTGTTTCCTGACTTGTTAATTTTAGCCCTTCTGACTGGTGTGAGGTGGTATCTCATTGAGGTTTTGATTTGGATTTCCCTGATGCTAAGCGATATTGAGCACTTTTTCATGTGTCTGTTGGCCATTTGGATGTCTTCTTTGGAAAAATGTCTGTTCATGTCTTCTGCCCATTTCTTGATTGGATTCTTTGTTCTTTGGGTGTTGAGTTTGATGAGTTCTTTATAGATTTTGGATACTAGCCCTTTATCTGATATGTCATTTGCAAATATCTTCTCCCATTCTGTCGGTTGTCTTTTGGTTTTGTTGACTGTTTCTTTTGCTGGGCAAAAGCTTTTTACCTTGAAGAAGTCCCAATAGTTCATTCTTGCCCTTGCTTCCCTTGCCTTTGGCGATGTTTCTAGGAAGAAGTTGCTTCGGCTGAGGTCAAAGAGGTTGCTGCCTGTGTTCTCCTTTAGGATGTTGATGGACTCCTGTCTCACATTGAAGTCTTTCAACCATTTGGAGTCTATTTTTGTGTGTGGTGTAAGGAAATGGTCCAGTTTCATTCTTCTGCATGTGGCTATCCAATTTTCCCAACACCATTTGTTGAAGAGACTGTCTTTTTTCCATTGGACATTCTTTCCTGCTTTGTCGAAGATTAGTTGACCATAGAGTTGAGGGTCCATTTCTGGGCTCTCTATTCTGTTCCATTGATCCAATTGTCTGTTTTTGTGCCAGTACCATACTGTCTTGATGATGACAGCTTTGTAATAGAGCTGGAAGTCGGGAATTGTGATGCCGCCAGCTTTGCTTTTCTTTTTCAACATGCCTCTGGCTATGCAGGGTCTTTTCTGGTTCCATACAAATTTTAGGATTATCTGTTCCATTTCTTTGAAAAAAGTGGATGGTATTTTGATGGGGATTGCATTGAATGTGTGGATTGCTCTAGGTAGCATTGACATCTTCACAATATTTGTTCTTCCAATCCATGAGCATGGGATGTTTTTCCATTTCTTTGTGTCTTCCTCAATTTCTTTCATGAGTATTTTATAGTTTTCTGAGTCCAGATCCTTTGTCTCTTTGGTTAGATTTATTCCTAGGTATCTTATGGTTTTGGGTGCAATTGTAAATGGGATCAACTCCTTAATTTCTCTTTCTTCTGTCTTGTTGTTGGTGTATAGGAATGCCACCGATTTCTGTGCATTGATTTTATATCCTGCCACTTTACTGAATTCCTGTATGAGTTCTAGCAGTTTTGGGGTGGAGTCTTCGGGGTTTTCCACATCAAGTATCATATCATCTGCAAACAGTGAGAGTTTGACTTCTTTGCCAATTTGGATGCCTTTTATTTCTTTTTGTTGTCTGATTGCTGTGGCTACGACTTCCAATACTATGTTGAATAGCAGTGGTGATAGTGGACATCCCTGCCGCGTTCCTGACCTTAGGGGGAAAGCTCTCAGTTTTTCCCCATTGAGAATGATATTCGCTGTAGGTTTTTCATAGATGGCTTTTATGATATTGAGGTATGTACCCTCTATCCCTATACTCTGAAGAGTTTTGCTCAAGAAAGGATGCTGTGCTTTGTCAAATGCTTTTTCTGCATCTATTGAGAGGATCATATGATTCTTGTTCTTTCT
>NW_023270374.1:585537-610723 GCF_011800145.1 Mirounga leonina
TTACCATATATTGTCTGTGTTCCTTTCTGGTCTATGTTGCTTTTAGGGTCTCTCTTTGCTTAGAGGACCCCTTTCAATATTTCTTATAGGGCTGGTTTTGTGTTTGCAAATTTCTTTAGTTTTTGTTTGTCCTGGAAGCTTTTTATGTCTCCTTCAATTTTCAATGACAGCGTAGCTGGATAGAGTATTTTTGGCTGCATATTTTTCTCATTTAGTGCTCTGAATATATCCTGCCAGTCCTTTCTGGCCTGCCAGGTCTCTGTGGATAGGTCTGTTGCCAGTCTAAGGTTTTACCATTGTAGGTTACATATCTCTTCTCCTGAGCTGCTCTCAGGATTTTCTCTTTGTCTATGAGACTTGTAAGTTTTACTATTAGATGTTGGGGTGTTGACCTATTTTTATTTATTTTTAAGGGGGTTCTCTGTGCCTCCTGGATTTTGATGCCTGTTTCCTTCCCCAAATTAGGGAAGTTCTCTGCTATAATTTGCTCCATTATACCTTCTGCCCCTCTCTCTCTTTCTTCTTCTTCTGGGATCCCAATTATTCTAATGTAGTTTCGTCTTATGGTATCGCTTATCTCTTGAATTCTGCCCTCGTGATCCAGTAGTTGTTTATCTCTCTTTTTCTCAGCTTCTTTATTTTCCATCATTTGGTCTTCTATATTACTGATTCTCTCTTCTGCCTCATTTATCCTAGCAGTTAGCGCCCCCATTTTTGATTGCACCTCATTAATAGCCTTTTTGATTTCTACTTCGTTAGATTTTAGCTCTTTTACTTCTCCAGAAAGAGTTTCTCTAATAACTTCCATATTTTTTTTCAAGCCCAGCTAGTATCTTTAAAGGGATGATTCTGAACTCTAGATCTGACATCGTACTAATGTCCGTATTGAGTAGGTCCCTGGCAGTCGGTACTACCTCTTGTTCTTTTTGTTGAGGTGATTTTTTCTGTCTTGTCATTTTGTGCAGAGGAGAATAGATTAATGAGAGAACAAAATGCTAGCAGAGTAACCACGTCCCCAGAAAATATACTCTAAACAAATCAGAAAAGACTTGAAGCAGTGGAAAAAGAAACGGAAAGAGAGAAAAAAGAAAAAGAAAAAAAAGAAAAAGATAAAGATAAAAACAAACAAAACAACACAACAACAACAAAAAAAACCAGAATGTGATCAAATATGATCAGGCTGGTATATAGATCAGTGCCACACACTAGATTTGGGGTGTATTTTGGTCTTTTAGAAGAAAGTGCCTCCCAAAATTTTAAGGAAAGAAAAACTTATATATGTACAAAAATAAGGGTTGATATGATGAAGGGATGGAATATGACTGTAAAGATGGAAATTATAAAAAAAATTTTATAAAAGGAATTGATAAGAAATTGTTTGAAAAAAGAAAGAAGAGGATTTAAAAAAAGAAAAAAGGAAAAGAAAAAAAAAAGGGAGAGGATATGATCAGGCAGGGGAATAGAAACCACCATATACTAGAGATTTAGGGTATATTTTAATCTGTTAGAAGAAACTATCTCAAAATTTTAAAGAGAGAACAATTTACATATATAAGCCAAAAATATGGGTAACTACTATGAAGGGATAGAATATGACTCTAAAAATGAAAAATAAAGATTTTTTTTTAAAAAAAGGGATTGATAAGATGTTGGTTGAAAAAGGGAAAAAGAAAAATTCAAAAAGAAATAAAAAGACAAAAAGACAGTTAAAAAAATTAACTTTAAAAGACTAAGGAATCATGGAAAAAAAGCCATGAATTCTATGTGCAGTAGTCCCCTAGCGCTGGATTTCTGCCGTTCTCATTGATCGGTAAACTTGGTCTTGGCTGGCTGTTCTCGCTGATCTTCTGGGGAGGGGTCTGTTGCCGTGGTTTCCAAATGTCTCTGCCGGAGGCGGAATTGCCCCGCCCTTGCCCCCTCCCGGCTAAGTAATCTGCTCGGGTTTGCTCTCCGGGGCTTTTGTTCCCTGCGAGCTTTCCATACAGCTTTGGAGGCGGAGAGTGAAAATGGCGGCCTCCCAATCTCCGCCCCGAAGGAGCCGAGAACTCGGGGCCCGCTCCTCAGTGAGCCCCCAGAGAAAAGCCGTCAGTCACTCCCATCTCCCCGGTCTCCGGCCGCACTCCGTGCTCGCCCGGCCTGTGACCGCGCGTTTCTATCTCTGGCCCCCGACCCCGGGTGGAGTCTCCAAACCCAGCAGATCCCTGCGGTGCACTCCCGCGCGGCTCCTCCCGGGGGAGGAAGGTGAGTCTCCCCGGATCTGCCGCTTGTTGGGTCCCTGCTGGAGGAGCAGGGGCCCGACTGTGCCGCGGATCACGGTTTATGGCCACCCCGAGCTGAGAGCCCGCACCTGGGCTCCGCCTCTGCAGCCGGCTTCCCTGCTCCATTGCCTGGGAGCTCTGCCACACTCAGGCACCCCCGGTCTTTCTGTGACCCCGAGGGTCCTGAGACCACACTGTCCCGGAGGTCCCCCCCCCGCCCCCCCCCGCTTAGCCACCAGAGTGACGTCCCTCAGCGGAGCAGACTTTTAAAAGTTCTGATTTTGTGCTCCGTGGTTCTATCACTTGCCAGAAGCGGCTGATGGAGGCCCCTCCCCCACCGTCTATCCTCCCGAATATCGCCTTGGATTCACTTCTCCAAACGTCCTACCTTCCAGAAAGTGGTCGCTTTTCTGATGAGAGAGTTGTTGCTCTTCTTTTCTTCGATCTCCTGTTGAGTTTGTAGGTGTTCAGAATGGTTGATCCCTATCCAGCTGAATTCCTGAGAGGACACGAAATCCAGGTCTCCTACTCCTCTGCCATCTTTCTCCGCCCCCACCCTTGTGATATTAATAAGCAGGAGACCCCACCATAGATCTAAAGCAAATAGAAGATGATTATTTGCCATCTCAGTGACGCAAGCCTGGGGGGGCCTGCTCCTCATGGTCCTTCATCCTAGGACCCAGATTCACTGGGTTCTGTTAACTGTCAACATGTGCTGTTCCCGGCCATCCTCTCAGTAGAGTCTATATACTCTGGGAGTGCAGGAATGTGTCTGTTTTCTTCGCCTTTTTTCCTTCAGACAGTGCCCAGCACATAGTAAGCATTCACTAAGTATTTGTTAAGTACATAAATCAATGAATGAAGGAAAGATGGGCCCCTGGTTAACATACCAACAAAATTTAATAGATTTTTTCTTTTTAAACTTTGCTTATTTTTTCAATTAACAATACATAATTATGGCTCAAAATTTAAAAGGTATAAAATTGTATACAGTGATGTTTTTCCCAGCTACCCAGTTCCCCTTCCTGGTAACAGCTTGTTTATATTCCCCAGAGGTATTTTATATTTACACAAGCATCCATGCATATATATATATAGACTAGTTTTTTTTTTTTTTTGAGAGAGAGAGAGAAAGAGAAAGAGAGAGAGAGAACAAGAGAGCACACGCGTGTGTGTGTGTGTGAGGAGCAAAGGGAGAGAGAGAGAGAATCCCAAGCAGGCTCCACACCCAGCATGGAGCCCTACATGGCCCACCATCTCAGGATACAGAGATCATGACCTGAGTTGAAATTAAGAGTCAGTCACTTAACCAACTGAGCCACCCAGGTGTCCCTGTATAGATTAGTTTCTAATATATTTTCAATCATAATAAAATGCCTCATTCTTCACCTTATATATTCCATTATTTCTGAATTCACATTTCTGAGAATGTGTTTGGTGTCAGTTTGTTGAAGGGACACTAGGTGGCAGTATACAACCAGAAGATGGGGGTGGACTGGGGTGGGGGTAGGAGTGGGTTGTGTGTGTGTGTGGGGGGGTCTTTTCAAAAATCAAACAGCAGTTTCACATGGTGAACCTCTGCACAACAGGTTTCCTGAGTGCTCCTGACCATGTGTGTCTGTGTAGGTGTGTAGGTAAGTGCCTACCCAATTTTAATAAATGAGTGCTTGGTTGAGTTTTAAATCTATTACAAAATGGAGCTATAGAATCTGACATGGGACTTTAGTTTGTTGAGAAAAACACAATTTTAAAGCCACTTCCAATCCAGACTTCCTGACACACCTTCCAAGATCATGCATATGCCTAGTTCTCATCCCTCAGAACTGTTAGTTTGAAATGATTTAAACCCACGCAACACACGTAATCTCAGGTGTTCAAGTAACAATGGAAGCACCTTTACTTTCTCCATGCTTTAGATTTTCCCTTGCTTTAATATTTTCCCTTCCCTTGACTACCTCTCCCACATGTGGTCCTTTCACCAGGCCCATAGCCATCCCGTCTCTTCTCTCCTGGTGACGGTGCCTCCCTCATTTCTCCTACTCCCTTCTAATGAAGTTTGAGGAAAGATGAGGATCAAAGTGTATACGTTTCCTTTATTGAAACCCCTCCCCCATCACGATTGCATTCTATATACATTGTTGTATATACATTTTTCATTTACCAGTATACCCTGGATAATTCCTAATCAATATATAAAGAGAATAATTTTTTAAAGCTTTTAAAAAATTGTGCTATAACTTACATATGGTAAAGTGCAATCTTAAGTGTGGGGCTTGATTTTTTGCAGATGTTCACACCTGTATCACCACCAACTCCTCATGACATAGAACATGTCCCAGCTCCCAGCCTGCCTCACTTGCTCCCTCCCAGTCACAACCTCCTCCAAATTACCACAACTGTGACTTACAGGGAGAAGATCAACTCTTTTTAATGGTTGCGTGGTAATGTGATGTATGGATATGACTTCTTTAGCCATGAATTTCCAGAGGCTACAGGGACTATCCTTGAACACATGCCACTTTTTGTCTTTTCACCTTTACAGGCAAGCCCAAACTCACCTCACAGAAAACACATAAAACATAATTTTAAACAAGGCTTTTTTGAACTTGCTATGTCTTCCTTTCATTTCTGTCTTTATTCTACACAGATTCCTTTCCCTCCTTTGAATTCCTATTATTCTTCTTGTCTCACCAATCAGTACCCTGCATCCTCTTGCACTTCCCCTGCCTCCCCTTTTGTAAAAGATTTTATTAATGTATTTGAGATAGAGAGAGCGAGTGAGAGAGCAGGAGCAGGGGAGCAGAGGGAGAGGGAGAAGCATGCCCCCCGCTGAGCGGGAAGGTCGACATGGGGTTTGATCCCAGGACCCCAGGATCATGACCTGAGCAGAAGGCAGACACTTAACTGACTGAGCCACCCAGGCACCCCTTGCTCTTCCCTTTAAGGTGATTTTCAGTCTCTCCGACTAGAACAGACACACCCCTTGGGTCTTTGCATTCCTGTCCTTGGCCTAGTGCTGGCAAATCCAGATCAAATTCAGTGTCTGCTGGGTAAACACATTTGTATGCCAATATATTAGATCTTAGGATTGTTACAAATGTGTAACACCCTGAAGGATCAACCATCTGTCTGCTAAACAGATAAGCAACACAATTCTATATAATAGACTGTGTGGAGCAGACTAATTGCTTAATTTAATAGCTATAATTAGTCTTCTTACTAAGGCTCTTATTAAGACACTCTCCTACATAGCCAGTGTACTCATCAAAATTAGAAACTTAACACTAAGGCAGTACTACCATGGAATCCGCACAGACCAAGTTTCACTGATTGTACCAATAGCATCTTTTATAGCAAAAACAAAACAGAACAAAAAATTCTTTCCTTTACCTTCCTTCCTTTCTGGGCCAGGATATAATCCTGGATCATGTACTGAACTTAGTTGTCTCTGCCAGTCTTTTTCAATCTAGAATAGTCCCTCAGCCTTTCTTTATATTTCATAACCTTGTCATTTTTGAAGAGTATGTGCCAGTTACTTTGTAGAGTATCTCTCAATTTGGGTTTGTCTGATGTGTCTTCATGATTTAATCCAGGGTGTGTATTTGGGGCAGTAATACCACAGAAGTGATGTTGTGTTCTTGTTGGTGCATCGTGCTAGGAGCCCATGATGGCTCATTATTGGTGATGTTAACTTTAATCACTTTGTTGAGATAGTATCTGCTGGGTTTCTTCACTTTGTTACATACACTCTTTAAAATAATTCCTCAGATAAATATTATTATTTTCATTCTACAGATGAGCAAACTGAGGTACAAGATGTAGATAACTTGCCTAAAGACATACTCATAAGCCAGGATCCCAACGCAGCCATTTTAGCTCCCAAGCAAACACTCTTAGCTGCCACGCTGGAGGGAGCTTGTTGGGGCTGGAAGACTTGATGTGCCTGGCCTGTGGAGAACCGTTGGAGGGCAGGGAATATGTGGATGAACAGAAAGGTGAAATGTAATGGGCTAAGCCTCTTTATCACTATGTCTGGCTTGGGGCTTGGTGTATTACTCTGTGGATAATTTTGTTAAGGATGGCTTGAGGTATGGCTTTGTGCTGACTTGGCCCTTCTTCTCTGGAATGTCAGGGCTGGAACTGGCTTAAGATTACACCACTCCAAATCTCCATTCTGAGGGTAAGTTCCTTGTAGTTGTTGAGAGGCCATGATGTGCCCCCCAATATTGGTTTCTTGGCTACATCATGATTTGCATTGTAGAAGCATAGTGAAAAAGTTGTAATTGAGTCATGAACAAAAAGAGTTGAGCTATATTTTGGAATGCCATGTGAACAAGAGCTACAGACCTGTTTCACAGATAACACCCTGTCTGCTAGTGTCTGAGCTCACTGAGGGTTAGACACCCCCAGGTTCCCAGGCTTTGTCTGAGCAGATGTATACCTGATCCTTTGTTCTTCCCTCCAATTCTTTTGACGTGTTTTCCCCCAAGCCCTTGAAAAGCTCTTGGTCATCTGCTCCCTTGCTTCCCCAACTGCTGATCCCATTGTGTGCTCATAACATATACTTCACCATGCACTCCTTCTCCATACCTGGTGCAGCTCCAGTTTTCACTCAGTCAAGTTTCCTCTGCTTCACAGCAATATTTCCAGATTCTCAGTCTTAGTTTGGGTCCCCCAGAAGCAGAGTCTGGGGCAGGAGGGAACTGGGGTATTTATATATCAGCTCCTGTTAGTCTTTTATTAAGCTTTAATTTCCCTGCATATGTGGCCTGCTGTACATGCAGGCTCTGGAAGAACTCTCAGGCACAGAGATCACATAGGGCAGTTGGAGTTGACTATAGTTGATACTGGAAAGGTAGGGCCTGAGTGCTATTGGTGAGAGCACTGGCAACCTGGGTCATAAGCTCTTAGGATTTTAGAGCAGAAAGGGAGTTCAGAGACAACCTAGTCCACTTTCTCCCTCTCCCCCAATGGAGTAAGGGATAAGCATTGTATTTATAAAGAGGAAACTCAGACAGGAAAATTTCCTGAATTTTTTTGATTTCTCTGAACGTCACTGTTTTTTTAAAAATTTTATTTTTGAATTTGTTTTCATTTTTTAAAAATTTTAATTCTAATGTAGATAACACAGTATAGTGATTCAACAGTTCCATATATTACTCAGTGCTCATCAGGATAAGCGTACTCTTAATCCCATTTACCTATTTCACCCATCCCTCCATCTACCTCCCCTTTGGTAACTATCTCTTTGTTCTTTATAGTTAAGAATCTGCTTTTTGGTTGGTTTCTCTCTTTTTTTCTTTTGTTCATTTGTTTTGTTTCTTAAAGTCCACATATGAATGAAATCATACACTATTTGTCTTTCTCTGCCTGGATTATTTCACTTAGCATTATACGCTCTAGATCCATCCATGTTGTTGCACATGGCAAGATTTCATTCTCTTTCATGGCCAAATAATATTTCATTATATATATATATACACACTACATCTTCTTTATCCATTATTTATCGATGGATGTTTGGGCTGCTTTCATAATTTGGCTATTGTAAATAATGCTGCTATAAACATGAGGGTAGCTCTATTTTTAACATTTTGAGGAAACTTCATACTGTTTTCCACAGTGGCTGCACCAGTTTCCATTCCTGCCAACAGTGCATGAGGGTTCCTTTCTCTCCACATCCTCACCAACATCTGTTGTTTCCTGTGTTGTTGAGTTTAGTCATTCTGACAGGTGTGATGTGAGGTGATATCTCATTGTGGTTTTGATTTGTATTTCCTTCATGATGAGTGATGTTGAGCATCTTTTCATGTGTCTGTTGGCCATCTGTATGTCTTCTTTGGAGAAATCTCTGTTCATGTCTTCTGCCCATTTTTAAATTGGATTACTTGGGAGTTTTTTGTGTGTTGGGATGTATAAATTATTTATATATTTTGGATGCTAACCTTTTATTGAATATGTCATTTGCAAATATCTTCTCCCATTCAGTATGTTTTGTTTTAGTTTTGTTGGTTGTTTCCTTTGCTGTGCAAAAGCTTTTTACTTATTTTTATTTTATTTTATTTATTTTTTAAAAGATTTTATTTACTTATTTGATAGAGAGAGATGGCAAGAGCAGGAACACAAGCAGGGGGAGTGGGAGAGGGAGAAGCAGGCTTCCTGCTGAGTAGGGAGCCCAATGTGGGGCTTGATCCTAGGACCCCAGGATCATGACTCAAGCCGAAGGCAGATGCCCATGACTGAGCCACCCAGGCATCCTATTTTATTTATTTTTTAAAAAAGATTTTATTTATCCATTCAAGAGAGAAAGGGAGAGTGAGCTCAAGGGGGGAGGGACAGAGGGAGAGAACCTCAAGTTGATGTGGGGCTCGATCTCACAACTCTGAGATCATGACCTGAGCTAAAATCAAGAGTCAGATGCCCAACTAAGCCACCCAAGTGCCCCAAAGCTTTTTGTTTTGATATAGTCCCAATAGTTTATTTTTGCTTTTGTTTCCCTTGCCTCAGGTGACCTATCTAGAAAAAAAGTTGCTATGTCCAATGTCAGAGAAATACTGCTTGTTGAGCTTCACTCTTATCATATGTAAAGTGAAGATTAAAAATAATATCTGACCCTTGGGTAGCACAGAGTAAACCATAAATGTCAAGTGTTATTTTAGGAGAAAGAGACTTGTTGTACTAGTTAGCTGTTGCCGCAATAATGCTATGTAACAAACCATCCCAAAACTTAGTGCACACAGTAGAAGAATTTCTGAAGTGGTGTGTGATGAGGTCTGCTTTCCCAAGCAAAACAGCCAAAACTGGCAAAGATTTTAAAAGAAATTGTCATGTAAAGTCTGAAAATTCTAAGAGCATATAGCACATGGAAAAACACTTATTCAAGAAATTCTACTAATTCTTGGTAAGAACAGTGAGAGTCTGTGGCACTGAGCCATGGTCTGCCCCCTCTCCCTCCCTGAAGGTCTATTCTAGGTGCATACTATCAAGAAGATGGACTCTTCCCCTCAGCTCTCAGTCTTGGGCTACAGATTTACCCCAAAAGGGAAAGACTGCTGGCATCCCTCATGTCCCTCCAGCTTCATGTTTGCAGGAGCTCTATTTCAGACAAGAGTGGCCAAGAGGCCTGTGACTATCTTCCTCCACCTATGAGCACCCACACATAAGGCAGAAGTAGTACTCCAGGTATGACAGGCAAGAATACTGGGTCCTGATTGCCCTCACCCCAGCACATTCATAAGGTAGATATTCCATACCAGAAAAGGCAGGTCGAGAAAATATCTGAAAGCTGAGGGGCTATGTCCCTGCTTAGTGCCATGCTAGTAAAGCAAGGGCATTATTCTAAGAGAAGGGGACTACTGTTCCTTCCCCCAGAATCAAAGCAGTGGTGCAGAGGTTCTGTGAGGGAATGAGACAGGCCATAAGAATAAGAAAGGGCTTTGTAGTTCTCCTCAAAGGGACTGACTTTACATGAGACAGAGCATGGAGAAGTTCAAGCCTAATCACATTGTCAGAAGCAATGGAGATTTTGGTGGTTAGCAATTAAGAGGAGACTGATGGCAACAAGGGAAATGGTGGGCCAGTTATACTTTCGACAGAACCAGGGAAATAGGTAGCTAGGAAGAGCCCTATTGGAGTCAGAGTAAGTCTCAAAGACTGATTCAAAGACTACTCCTTTAAAGGGGCCCCAAATTTAATTGGAACAGACTGTAGAGCAATTTATGACCCAGAATGTAGTCAAAAACAATAGAACAATCAACTAGCAATTAGTGGAGGTTAAATCTGGCTACAATATCAGTAGAGACACAGATCATCTAGAAACATAAAAAGAAACAGTCCTTTCCTCAGAGAAAGAGAAGTCAAAGCAAGTCCAGCTAGGACCAGTGTCATCCCTAGACAGGGGAGGGGTCAAAGTGGCTGTGAAAGTGCTGAAATTGTGCCTTCTGAGGAATGACATAACAGGTTGCATATAGGAGGGGAAATAGATATCAATGAAAAGACCTAGACAAGTCAGTAGACAAATAAGCAACTATAGCCTTGGAATAAGTGTTCAGAGTTGCTACATTATATTACCTAAAATGTACAGTTTTCAATAAAAAAGAATGAGACATGCAAAGAAACAGGAAAGTGTGACCTGTTCACAGGGGGAAAAAAAGTAGTAGTAGTAGAAATTATCCTTCAGGAAGCCAAGATGTTGGACTTATTAGACAAGTGCTTTAAACCGGCTATTCTTCAAAGAGCTAAATGAAAATATGTCTAAAGTCTTAGAGGAAAGTATGAGAAAAATGCCTTGCCAAATAGAGAATGTCAATAAAGAAATAAAAATTATTTTAAAAGGACCACATAGAAATTCTAGAGTTGGAAAAGGATGATATCTGAAGTGAAAAATTACTAGAAGAGCTCAATAGCTCTTTGAACTAATGGAATCAAGAATCAGCACATTTGAAGGTAGATCAGTTGAGATTATCCAGTCTGAGGATCAGAAAGAAAAAAGAATAGACAAATGAGCAGAGTATAAGAGACCTGTGGGACACCATCAACCCTACAAACATACACATAATGGAATTCCTAGAAAGAAAGGAAGTAGAAGGGCACAAAGAATATTTGAAGGAAAAATAATAAAAAACCTCCAAATTTTATGAAAAACATTAACCTGCATATTTCAGAAGTTAAACCATTTCAAGTAGAATCAGCCAAAGAGATCTACACCAAGACACATCACAAACTGCTGAAAGCCAAAAACAGAGAATCTTGAAAGCAGTGAGAGAGAAGTGATTCATCACCTAGAATGGATTCTCAATCAGAAACTACGGATGCCTGAAGGACACTGTCTTCCAAGTGTGAAAAGAAAAAAACCCACAAAATTTATATTCAACAAAAATATCCTTCAAAATGAAGGAGAAATTAAGACATTTCCAAATAAAAACCAAGGGAGTTTGTCACTGGTAGACCCACTATACAAGAAATGCTAAAGAGTCTCCCAGGTTGAATACAAGGACAATAGACAATAACTTGAATCCACACGAAAAAGCAAAGAATACTGAAAAGATAAATATATAGATAAACATAAAAGAGAGTATTCTGTGTTTTTGTTTGTAAGCATTTTCCTTTCATATATGATTTAAAAGACCACTCTATAAAACAATCATTCTAAAATTGTGTTGATGAACTTGTAATGTATAAAGATGTAATTTGTTTGACAATGACAATAATAGGGCAAAAGAAGGAGCAGGGAACAGAACTACATGTAGCAAAGTTTTTGTGTACTATTGAAATTAATTAGTCTTAGTCAAAACTAGATTATTTTAAATTAATATGTTAATTGTAATCCCCAGGGACAACCACCAAGAAAGCACCCAAAAATATAATAAAATAAACAGAAAGGGAATTAAAATGATATATTAGAAATATTTAAATAGAGAAGGCAGTCATGGAGTAATGAAAAAAACAAAAAGGTGTAAGGATGTAGAAAACAAATAGCAAAATGGAAGACATAAATCCTACCTTATCAGTAATTACTAGGAGTTGTAAATGAACTAAACATTCCAATAAAAAGGCAAGGATTCCTCGAATGGGTTAAAAATGATCCAACTGCTCTATAAGCCAACCAGGAAGAGTTCCTTTATAAGCTGATTTATTAATACTCTCTCAAGATAGGGCAACATTATATAATTACATAATGAGAAGGAAAGGTCTTTCAGAACCACAGACACATAAACACACAGATAGCTTTAATTGTACAATTTTAGCTGTGGGCAAAAGACACAAGATATAAAAATTCATAGGTCTTCATATCAAACTGTTTTCCAGTGGTCTGATGTGTGCTCAGACAAATATAGAAAAAAAACCAATAATGATAAGCTAAATTTTCTGTCATCTCTAACCCAACAGAATATTACTCTATAAATCCATTAACCCATTTATAGATCAACATGTGATCAGACCAAAAAACCATATTCACAATCACTGCTGTCACCACAGGGGAATCAGGTATCAGGTATAAGTAAGGCAGAAAAAAAAAAAAAAACCACAATAAAATCAAAGGGGAAGGGGGAAATTACTAGAGAAACAATAAGTCAGCAAAGTTAAAGTTCCATTTGTGCTTGGAATTCACCTTTGGAAGACAAAAAAAGTGGTGCCTCAGCTTAAACTGCCCATGTAGTATATTTCTTCAGCAAGGTAGTTTACTTCACTTTAGGTAAATCCATTGGGCATCTCAGTTAATAGCACCCCAAGTTGTTAAAGGATTTTTAAAGAAGGTAATATTATGACTTTCAAAGACATATAAATTGCTCACATGCCAAACACTATTTTTGGCTCATTAATTAATGAGGGAGACTGTAAGTAAAATCTTAAAACCAGTTTAAAGGCAAATTTTGAGTAGAATTATATAGTCAATTATGAAATGCTGAAATAAGTTTAAAAAGAGAGGTAAAAACTTAAAGCTTTGAAAAAAATCCACAATATCCCAGTGCATCCCCACACACAATTTATATTGTAAAATATTTCAAAGTGAACAAAAGGTGAAAAACTCCTGTAGAATCAGATACACAAAATGGGAGGATACCCAGTCATCTCTCAGTCCATTTCAAATCTTCAAAAAAGATCCAATGTGCCTGAGTGGTTCAGTTAATTAAGCATCTGCCTTTGGCTCAGGTCATGATCTCCAGATCCTGGGATTGAGCTCCACATTGGGCTTCCTTGTTCAGCAAGGAGTCTGCTTCTCTCTCTCTCTCCCTCTGCCCCTTCACACTGCTCATTTTATCTCTCTCAGATAAGTAAATAATATCTTAAAAAAAAAAAGATCCAATGTGTATGCTGTCTATAAGAGACACAGATTCAAAACCACAAATGAGTGGAAAGTAAAAGAATAGGAATAATATACCATGCAAACAGTGACCAAAGGAAAGCTGGAATGGCTACACTAACATCAGGAAAAATAGACTTAAAGACAAAGCTACAAAGTTAAGCATCCTACTCTTGATTTTGACTCAGGTCATGATCTCAGGGTTGTGAGATCAAGCCCCACATTGGCTCCATGCCCAGCAGGAAGTCTGCTTGAGATTCTCCCTCTCTCTGTGCCCCTTCCCCTGTGGTACTCTCTCTTTTTACTAGAAACAAAGAAGACATTTTGTAATGATAACAGGTTCAGTCCACCAAGTAGTCCTAACAATTATAAATATATATGTACCTAACAACAAAATAAGTGAAGAAAAACGGAATATTTTAATTTAAAATACATGAAGAAAACTGAAATAATTGAAAGGAGAAACAGATAATTCAACAATAATAATTGGAGACTTTAATATTCTACTTTCAGTAATGAATAGAGACCATATATGCAGATGGTCAAAAAGGAAATAAAAAATTTGAAAGACATTACAAACCAAAGAGATCAGTTAGATAGTTATTTCACTGAACAGCACACAGAACATATTCTTCTCAGGCACAGGATAGACTATTGGTAGGCCATAGAGCAAGCCTCAGTGAATTTAAAAGACTTGAAATCATACAAAGTATATTATCTGACTTTGATGGAATGATATTAGAAATCAATAAATATGTGGAAATCAAACAACATACTCAAACAACTAATGAGTCAAAGAAGAACTCACAAGGGAAATTAGAAGTTGAGATGAATGAAAATGAAAACCCAACATACCAAAACTTACATGATGCAGCTAAAGCAGTGCTTAGAGGGAAATTTATGGTTGTAAATGCTTATATTAAAAAATAAGTAAGATCTCAAATAAATACCTATCCATCTTAAGCTGGAGAAAGAAAAAAAAATCAAATTCAAAGCAAGCAAGCGGGATAAAGTAATAAACATTAAATTAGAACTTAATGAAATAGAGATTAGAAAACAGAAAATCAAGAAAATAAAAAGTGATTTTTTGAAAGCCACAAAATTAATACACTTTTCACTAGACTAGCCAAGAAAAAAAGAACACTCACATTACTAAAATAAGAAATTAAAGGTGTTTATCATGAGATGGTTGGGTGGCTCAGTAGCTTGAGCATCCTACTCTTGATTTTGACTCAGGTCATGATCTCAGGGTTGTGAGATCAAGCCCCACATTGGCTCCATGCCCAGCAGGAAGTCTGCTTGAGATTCTCCCTCTTGCTGTGCCCCTTCCCCTGTGGTACTCTCTCTCTCTCTCTCCTCCATCACTGAAATAAATAAATAAATAGAAAAAAAGATGTTTATCATGACCAAATTTCAGAAATAAAAAGGGTTATAAGAATACTATGAAGAACTGTATGCAAACATATTAGGTATTCAATAAAATAGTCAAATTCCTAGAAAGACACAAATTACAAAAACTGACTTAAGAAGAAATAGAGAATCTGAATAGATTGTTACAAGTCAGAGATTGAATTAGTAATCAAAAGTTAAAAAACAACAGCAAAAAACCCACCCCCCCAAAAACAAAATTTCCTATAAAAAAAGCTCAGGTCTGGATGGCTTAAACCCAAAATTCATTTAAAAAAATAAAAGATCCTTTCTAATCTTACCCCAAAAATAGAATAGTAGGGAACATTCCACAGCTCATTCTATGAAGCATGTTTTACTCTGATAACAAAACCAAAGACAAGAAGAGAACACTACAGACCAATATTTCTTATGAATATAGATGCAAACCTCTCAACAAAATACTAGCAAGCCAAAACCACCAACACATTAAAAAAGATTATGTAGCATGACCAAGTGTAATTTATCCTAGAAATGCAAGATTAGTTGTATGAAAACCAAAGTAAAACATCATATTAATAAAATAAAGGACAAAAATCACATGATCATCTCAACAGATACAGAAGCATTTGACCAAATCCAACACACTTCATGATATAAACTAGGAACGAAGGGAACATTTCTTAAACTATTAAATGGTATCTATAAAATCCACAGCTGTGCTAGCATAAAGACAGACATGCAGACCAGGGGAATAGAACAAAGAGCCCAGAAACAAGCCTGTTCATATACATCAAATGATTTTCAACAAAGGTGCCAAGATCATTCAGTGGAGGAAAGGACAGTCTTTTCAACAAATATTATTAAGAAAACTGGATATCTATGTGCGAAAAAATGAAGTTGGACCCTTACTTTACAACATATACAAAATGTAATTTAAAGTAGATCAAAGATCTAAATGTAAGTCTAAAATAAAATTCTTATGGCTGAGATTAAGCTAAGTGAAATAAATCAAGCAGAGAAAGACAATTATCATATGGTTTCACTTACATGTGGAACATAAGGAATAACATGGAGGACATCAAGGGAAGGAAGAGAAAAATGAAGAGGGGGAAATCAGAGAGGGAGACGAACCGTGAGAGACTATGGACTCCAGGAAACAAACTGAGGGTTTCAGAGGGGAGGGGTTGGAGGGATTGGTTAGCCCAGTGATGGGTAGTAAGGAGGGCATGTATTGCAATGAGCACTGGGTGTTATACATAAATAATGAATCATGGAACACTACATCAAAAACTAATGAAGTACTATATGGTGACTAACGTAACATAATAAAAAAATAAAAATAACGTTCTTAGAAGAAAACAGAAAAAAACTTCCTGACATTGGATATGATGGTGACTTCTTGGATATGATACCAAAAGTACAGACGAAAGAAAAGAAAGAAAAAAAGAAAAGAAAAGAAAAGACAAGAAAAGAAAAGAAAAAGAAAGAAAGAAAGAAAGAAAGAAAGAAAGAAAGAAAGAAAAAGAGAAAAGAAAAAGCAATAAAGTACTGACACATGCTATAACATGAATGAACCTTGAAGACATTATGCTAAGTGAAATAAGCCACACACAAAAGGATATTATTCCACTTCCTTTAATATGAAATACTTAGAGTACTCACATTCACAGAGACAAGAGTTAAACAGTGGTTATGAGGGACCAGAGGTAGGAAAGAATGGGAGTTAGAGATTAATGGGCACAGAGCTTCAGTGTGGGGAGATGAAAAAGTTCTGAAGCTGGATGGTGGTGATGGTTATAGAACAACGTTAAGGTACTTAATGCCACAGAACAGTAAACTTAAAAATGGTTATATGAGGGATGCCTGGGTGGCTGAGTCTGCTAAGCATCTGCCTTCAGCTCAGGTCATGATCCCAGGGTCCTGGGATTGAGCCCCGCATCAAGCTCCCTGCTCAGTGGGGAGCCTGCTTCTCCCTCTCCCTCTGCTCCTCCCCCTGTTTGTGCTCTCTCCCTTTCTCTCTCAAATAAATAAAAAAAGTCTTAAAAAAATAAAAATGGTTAAATGATACATTATATGTTATGTGTATTTTATCATAATAAAAATATACAGTTGGGGCACCTGGGTGGCTCAGTTGGTTAAGCATCTGACTCTTGATTTTGGCTCAGGTCATGTTGTGAGATCGAGCTTGGGTGTCAAGCTCCACAGTGGGCATGGAGCCTGGTTAAGATTTTCTCTCTCCTTCTCCCTTTACCCCTCCTCTTGCTCTCTCTCTCCTTCTCTCTCTCTCTAAAAACAAAACAAAACAAAACAAAACAACCAAGTTAACATCATATGTAATGGTGGAAAACTGAATGCTTTTGCCCTAATATTAATAACAAGACAAGAATGCCAACACTTACAGCTTCTATTCAACTTTACACTGGAGATTCTAGCAGGGGTAATTAGGGAAAAGAAATAGGAAACTTGGTTGGAAAACAATTTAAATCACCTCTATTTGCAAATGATGTGATTTTATATATAGAAAATCCTAAGGAATCCACTCATGCACAAAAAGCTATTAGAACTAATAAATGAATTCAGCAAGGTGGCAGGATATAAGATTTATATAGAAAAACCATTGTAGAGTTAAGATGGCAGAGGAGTAGGGGACCCTAAATTCATCTAGTCCCTCGAATTCAGCTAGTTATCAAATCATTCTGAACACCTGTGAAATCAACCAGAGATCTGAGAAAAGAAATGCTGCAATTCTAAAAATAGAAAAGTGACCACTTTTTGGAAGGTAAGAGGTGTGGAGACTTGAATCTGGGGCAATATATTGGAGGAAAGGGCAGCAGCAGAGGGAGCCAGCTTAAGGAGGCTACCACAAGGTATTAGAAGCAGCAGAGCACAAAATCGGAACTTTTAGAAGTCTGCTATGGTGGAGGACATCCCTGGCTTAAAGATGTGCAAGTGGAAAAGCAGGGCAGAATCCTAGGTGGGAGAGCATAGTCTCAGGATCCCCAGGGTCAGGAGAAGAATGGGGGTGCCTGAGTGCACCAGAGTTCCCAGGCAAGGGAGTGGGGAAGCCAGCTGAAAACAGCAAGTCTAGGCACTGGATTTCTGCTTGGTGTAGCCATAAACTGCAAACCACTGCCTGGTCATGTGACTGCTCTCCAAACAAGGGCCCAGCAAAAGGCAGAAGCACAGTGAGACCCCCTCTTTGCCCCAGGAGGAGCAGTGTGGGTTTGGGCCAGCTGGAGTCCATAAAATTTGGAGACCTGAAACTCCATTGTGTGCCTGAGATAAAAACACTCAGTCACAGGCTAGGTGAACACAGAATTCTGATGGAAACCAGGGAGACAAGAGTGATTTACTGCTTTTCTGTGAGGGCTCACTAAAGAGTGGAGATCAAGAAATTCTAGCTCCAGAGCTAGAGAGTGGGGCATAGCCATATTCATCCCCCCATCAGTGCTGAAAAGCTTCAGGGAAAAAAACAATATCATATAGTGGAATCCAGAGCCACTTACACTGAGCCTGGTCCCATGGCAAGGGGGGTGCATTTCTATCAGGACAAGGACGCCTGAGAATCAGTACAACAAGCCCCTCCCCCAGAAGACCAGCAGGAACAACTGATGCATACCAAGTTTACTGATCATAGAGAACTGCAAAACTTCAGCTCTTGGGGAAAACAGTAAATAGGATTTGTAAGGTTTTTTTTTTTTTTTTTTTTATTCTTTAGTCTTTCAGGTTTTTTTCCAGCTATTTTCTTATTTTTTTCAATTTCTTTTTTATTCTTTTAAAATTTTTATAAATACATTATATACATATATTTTATTTTTGCTTTACTTTCATTGTATTTTATTTTATTTCTCTATATACATAAGTTTTTTCCCCCTTTTTATTTAGGGATTTGTTTCTTTTAACAAACAGACCAAAATACACCCAGGATTTAGTTATTTTGTTTTGTTTTGTTTCTTCTTTGATTTTCTTATTTTGTTTTGTTTCTGTTTTGTTTTGTTTTTTTTCCTGCTTTGTTGGTTTTTTTTTTTTTTTCTCCTGTTGCTGTTGTTATTGTTGTCTTCTCTCTCTTTCTTTTATTCTTTTCTGGACATAATGACAAGACAGAGAAATTCACCCCAAGAGAAAAAACAGAGGTAGTACTCACTGCCAGGGATTTAATCAATATGGGTGTAAGTAAGAAGTTGGAACTACAATTTTAAACAATGATTTTTAAAAAAGATTTTATTTATTTATTTGACAGAGAGAGAGAGAGACAGTGAGAGAGGGAACACAAGCAGGGGGAGTTGGAAAGGGAGAAGCAGGCTTCCCGCCAAGCAGGGAACCCCATGCAGGGCTTGATCCCAGGACCCTGGGATCATGACCTGAGCCAAAGCAGCTGCTTAATGACTGAGCCACCCAGGCGCCCCTAAAACAATGATTATAAAGATACTAGCCAGGCTTGAAAAAAGCATAGAAGACACTAGAGAATCCATTACTGTAGAAATAAAAGAATTAAAATCTAATCAGGCTGGGAAATTAAAAATGTTATTACTGAGATGCATTCACAAATAGAGGTTCTAAGAACAAGGATAAATGAGACAGAAGAGAGAGTCAGTGAAATACAAGACAAAATAATGGAAAATAGGGAAACAGAAAAGAAGAAAGACAACTACTGTATAATGAAGGGAGACTTTGAGAATTCAGTCATTCCATAAAGTAAAATAATCAGATAATAGGGGTCTCAAAAGATGAAGAGAAAGAGGGGCAGAAGGTTTATTTGAACAAATTATAGCTGAGAACTTTCCTAATCTGGGGAAGGAAACAGGCATTCAAGTCCAGGAGGCACAGAGAAACACCCTCAAAGTCGATAAAAATAGATCAACACCTCAACATATAATAGTGAAGCTTGCAAATTTCAGAGATAAAGAGAAAATCCTGAAAGAAGCTCCAGACAAGAGGTCTTTAACCTACAAGGGTAGAGGCATAAGGTTGGCAGAAGACCTGTCCACAGACACCTGGCAGGCCAGAAAGGACTTGCATAAGGTATTCAATGTGCTAAATGGGATATTATGCAGCCAAGAATACTGTATCCAGCAAGGCTGTCATTCAAAATAGAAGGAGAGATAGAGTTTCCAGGACAAACAAAAACTAAAGGAATTTGTGAACACTAAACTTAAAGAAACACATTGATAGTATACAATAATGGTAGGGGACTTTAACACCCCACTCACAGCAATGGACAGATCATCTAAGGAGAAGATCAAAAGGAAACAAGGACTTTGAATGACACACTGAACCAGATGGACTTCACAGATATATTCAGAGCATTTCATCCTAAAGCAGCAGAATACACATTCTTCTCAAGTGCACATGGAACATTCTACAGAATAGATCACATACTGGGTCAAAATCAGCCCACATAAGTACAAAAAGATTGAGAATATTCCATGCATATTTTCAGACCACAATGCTTTAAAACTTGTAGTCAGCTACAAGAAAAAATTTGGAAGGACCACAAATACATGGAGGTTAAAGAGCATCCTACTAAAGAATGAATGGGTCAACCAGGAAATTAAAGAAGAATTTAAAAATACATAGAGGAGGCCCACAACCCAGGATGCTACAGTTTGTAGCAACACAGACAGAAATGGAGAGTGTGGCTTGGAGAGCTCACTGAAGAACAGACTGTGGTCTCTCTGCTCTGAGGCAGAGGGTTGGAAAAGGTCTCTTCTGCTCTGACTCACGGAAGAGACGCGGAAAGCCGCCAGGGAAAGCCGCCAGAGAACAAAAGCCCCCAAAACTGATTCCCGCTGAGCCCATCCCCCACCACAGGGGGGCAGGGCAACTCTGCCCAAACAGAGTTGCCTAAGTAACAGCGCGGCAGGCCCCTCCCCCAGAAGACAGGCTGGGAAAACAAGAGGCCAGCAACCCTAAGGTCCCAAGAAAACAGGTGCATCTTGCTTGGGTTCTGATCAATAATTTGGACTCTATACATTCCCTCAAACACCCATCAACAGAATGACTAGGAGGAGGAGCCCCCAAAACAGAAAAGGTTCAGAGATTATGACTTATGCTTCAGATTTACAAATGGATGCAGATATAACCAAGATGTCAGAGATGGAATTCAAGCTAGCAATTGTGAAGACAATGGCTAGAATGGGGAAATCAATTAATGGCAACATAGAGCCTCTAAGGGCAGAAATGAAAGGTGAATTGGCAGAACTTAAAAATGCTATCAATGAGATCCAATCCAATCTAGATAATCTAACAGCTAGGGTAATTGAGGCAGAAGAACAAATAAGTGACCTGGAAGACAATATAATAGATAAAAAAGGAAAAGAGGAGGCCAGGGAAAAACAACTCAGAATCCATGAAAATAGAATCAGAGAAATAAGTGACACCATGAAGCATTCGAATATCAGAATAATTGGAATCCCGGAGGGAGTGGAGAGAGAGAGAGGACTAGAAGATGTATTTGAGCAAATCGTAGCTGAGAACTTCCCTAATCTGGGGAATGAAACAAACATTCGAGTCCTAGAGGCAGAGAGGACCCCTCCCAAGATCAAGGAAAACAGGCCAACACCCCAGCATGTAATAGTAAAACTTGCAAATCTTAGAACCAAGGAAACCATCTTAAGGGCAGCTAGGGGGAAGAGATTCCTTATGTACAGAGGGAGGAACATCAAAATAACATCAGACCTATCCACAGAGACCTGGCAAGCCAGAAAGGCCTGGCAAGACCTATTCAGGGTACTAAATGAGAAGAACATGCAGCCAAGAATACTTTATCCGGCAAGGCTGTCATTTAGAATGGATGGAGAGATGCAGACCTTCCACGACCGGCAGAAACTGAAAGAATATGTGACGACCAAGCCGGCCCTGCAAGAAATATTAAGGGGGGTTCTATAAAAGGAGAAAGACCCCAAGAGTGATATACAACAGAAATTTACAGGGACCATCTATAAAAACAACATCTTCACAGGCAACATGATGACAATTAATTCATATCTTTCAATAATTACTCTCAACGTGAATGGCCTAAACACTCCCATAAAATGGCACAAGGTTGCAGATTGGATAAAAAGACAGGACCCATCCATATGCTGCATACAAGAGACTCAATTTGAACCTAAAGATACATCCAGACTGAAAGTGAAGGGATGGAGTTCCATCTTCCATGCCAGCGGACCTCAAAAGAAAGCTGGGGTAGCAATTCTTATATCAGACAAATTAGATTTTAAACTAAAGTCTGTAATTAGAGACACAGGAGGACACTATATCATTCTTAAAGGGTCTATCCAACAAGAAGATCTAACAATTGTAAATATCTATGCCCCCAACATGGGAGCAGCCATCTACATAAGCCAACTGTTAACCAAAATAAAGAGTCATGTTGATAACAATACGTTAATTGTAGGAGACCTCAATACTCCACTCTCAGCAACAGACAGATCATCTAAGCAGAAAATCAACAAGGAAACAAGAGCTTTGAATGATACATTAGACCAGATGGACCTCATAGATATTTACAGAAATTCCACCCTAAAACAACAGAATACTCATTCTTCTCGAGCGTGCACGGAACTTTCTCCAGAATAGACCACATACTGGGTCACAAATCAGGTCTCAACTGATACCAAAAGATTGAGATTATTCCCTGCATATTCTCAGACCACAATGCTTTAAAGTTGGAACTCAATCACAAGAAAAAATTTGGCAGGGGCGCCTGGGTGGCTCAGCCGGTTAAGCATCTGCCTTCAGCTCAGGTCATGATCCCAGGGTCCTGGGATTGAGCCCCGCATCGGGCTCCCTGCTCCACAGGAAGCCTGCTTCTCCCTCTCCCACTCCACCTGCTCATGTTCCCTCTCTCGCTGTGTCTCTCTCTGTCAAATAAATAAATAAAATTTAAAAAGAAAAGAAAAAATTTGGCAAAAATTCAAATACTTGCAAGCTAAAGACCACCCTGCTCAAGAATGAGTGGGTCAACCAGGAAATCAAAGAAGAACTTAAACAATTCATGGAAATCAATGAGAATGAAAACACATCAGTCCAAAACCTATGGGGTAATGCAAAGGCGGTCCTAAGGGGGAAATACATAGCCATCCAAGCCTCACTCAAAAAAATAGAAAATCCCGAATTCACCAACTAACTCTACACCTTAAAGAACTGGAGAAAAAGCAACAAACGATGCCTAAGCCACGCATTAGAAGAGAAATAATTAAAATTAAAGCAGAGATCAATGAATTAGAAACCAGAAACACAGTAGATCAGATCAAGAAAACTAGAAGTTGGTTCTTTGAAAGAATTAATAAGATTGATAAACCACTGGTCAGACTTATCCAAAAGAAAAGAGAAAGGACCCAATTAATAAAATTATGAATGAAAGGGGAGAGATCATGACTAACACCAAGGAAATAGAAACAACTATTAGAAACTATTATCAACAACTATATGCCAATAAACTGAGCAATCTGGATGAAATGGAGGCCTTCCTGGAAACCTATAAGCTGCCAAGACTGAAACAGGAAGAAATTGACAACCTGAATAGGCCAATAACCAGTAATGAGATTGAAGCAGTGACCAAAAACCTCCCAAAAAACAAGAGTCCAGAGCCTGATGGATTCCCTGGGGAATTCTACCAAACATTCAAAGAAGAAATAAAACCTGTTCTACTGAAGCTGTTTCAAAAAATAGAAACAGAAGGAAAACTTCCAAACTCATTCTATGAGGCCAGCATTACCTTAATCCCCAAACCAAGCAAAGACCCCATCACAAAAGAGAATTTCAGACCAATATCCCTGATGAATATGGATTCCAAAATCCTCAACAAAATCCTAGCTAATAGGATCCAACAATACATTAAAAGGATCATCCACCAGAACCAAGTGGGATTTATCCCCGGGATGCAAGGGTGGTTCAACATTCGCAAATCAATCAATGTGATAGAACACATTAATAAGAAAAGGGAGAAGAACCATATGGGCCTCTCAATTGATGCAGAAAAGGCATTTGACAAAATACAACATCCTTTCCTGATTAAAACTCTTCAGAGTATAGGGATAGAGGGAACATTCCTCAAGTTCATAAAATCCATCTGTGAAAAACCCACAGTGAATATCATCCTCAATGGGGAAAAACTGAAAACCTTTCCCTTAAGATCAGGAACACGTCAAGGATGCCCACTCTCACCAGTATTGCTCAACATAGTACTAGAAGTCCTAGCAAGAGCAACCAGACAACAAAAAGAAATAAAAGGTATTCAAATTGGCAAAGAAGAAGTCAAACTCTCTCTTTTCGCAGATGACATGATACTTTATGTGGAAAACCCAAAGGACTCCACCCCCAAATTACTAGAACTCATACAGCAATTGAGTAATGTGGCAGGATACAAAATCAATGCACAGAAATCAGTTGCTTTCTTATACACTAACAACACAACTGTAGAAAGAGAAATTAGAGAAATGATTCCATTTACAATAGCACCAAAAACCATAAGATAACTCAGAATAAACCTAACCAAAGAGGTAAAGGATCTATACTCTAGGAACTACAGAACACTCATGAAAGAAATTGAAGAAGACACAAAAAGATAGAAAAATATTCCACGCTTATGGATCAGAAGAATATACATTGTTAAAATGTCTATGCTACCCAGAGCAATCTATACCTTCAATGCCATCCCGATCAAAATTCCAAAGACATTTTTCAAAGTGCTGGAACAAACAATCCTCAAATTTGTATGGAATCAGAAAAGACCCCAAATCGCCAAGGAAATGTTGAAAAAGAGAAACAAAGCTGGGGGCATCATGTTGCCCGATTTAAAGCTATATTGCAAAGCTGTGATCACCAAGACAGCATGGTACTGGCACAGAAACAGACATATAGACCAATGGAACAGAATAGAGAACCCAGATATGGACCCTCAACTCTATGGTCAAATAATCTTTGACAAAGCAGGAAAAAACATGCAATGGAAAAAAGACAGTCTCTTCAATAAATGGTGCTGGGAAAATTGGACAGCCACATGCAGAAGAATGAAACTCATCATTCACAAAGATAAACTCAAAGTGGATGAAAGACCTCAATGTGAGACAGGAATCCATCAAAATCCTAGAGGAGAACATAGGCAGTAACCTCTTTGACATCGCCCACAGCAACTTCTTTCAAGATACGTCTCCAAAAGCTAGTGAAACAAAAGCAAAAATGAACTTTTGGGACTTCATCAAGATAAAAACTTCTGCACAGCAAAGGAAACAGTCAACAAAACAAAGAGGCAACCCACAGAATGGGAGAAGATATTTGCAAATGACACTAGAGATAAAGGGCTGGTATCCAAGATGTATAAAGAACTTCTCAAACTCAACACCCAAAAAACAAATAATCAAGTCAAAAAGTGGGCAGAAGATATGAAAAGACACTTCTCTGAAGAAGACATACAAATGGCTAACAGACACATGAAAAAATGTTCATCATCACTAGCCATCAGGGAAATTCAAATCAAAACCACATTGAGATACCACCTTACACCAGTTAGAATGGCAAAAATGGACAGGGAAAGAAACAACAAATGTTGGAGAGGTTGTGGAGAAAGGAGAACCCTCTTACACTGTTGGTGGGAATGCAAGTTGGTACAGCCACTTCAGAAAACAGTGTGGAGGTTCCTCAAAAATTTAAAAATAGAGGTACCCTATGACCCAGCAATTGCACTACTGGGTATTTACCCCAAAGACACAGATGTACTGAAAAGAAGGGCCAT
>NW_023270374.1:640723-644132 GCF_011800145.1 Mirounga leonina
CTTCTTCTTCTTTTTTTTTTTTCTTAACATATATTGCATTATTTGTTTCAGAGGTACAGATCTGAGATTCAACAGTCTTGCACAATTCACAGCACTTACCAGAGCACATACCCTCCCCGGTGTCTATCACCCAGTCACCCCATTCTTCCCACCCCACCCCCCATTCCAACAACACTCAGTTTGTTTCCTGCGATTAAGAATTCCTCATATCAGTGAGATCATATGATACATGTCTTTCTCTGTTTGACTTATTTCGCTCAACATAATACCCTCCTGATCCATCCACGTCATTGCAAATGGCAAGATTTCATTCCTTTTGATGGCTGCATAATATTCCATTGTATATATATACCACATCTTCTTTATCCATTCATCTGTCGATGGACATCTTGGCTCTTTCCACAGTTTGGCTACTGTGGACATTGCTGCTATAAACATCGGGGTGCACGTACTCCTTCGGATCCCTACTTTTGTATCTTTGGGGTAAATACCCAGTAGTGCAATTGCTGGATCATATGGTAGCTCTATTTTCAACTTTTTGAGGAACCTCCATACAGTTTTCCAGAGTGGCTGCAGCAGCTTGCATTCCCACCAACAGTGTAGGAGGGTTCCCCTTTCTCCGCATCCCCGCCAACATCTGTCGTTTCCTGACTTGTTAATTTTAGCCCTTCTGACTGGTGTGAGGTGGTATCTCATTGAGGTTTTGATTTGGATTTCCCTGATGCTAAGCGATATTGAGCACTTTTTCATGTGTCTGTTGGCCATTTGGATGTCTTCTTTGGAAAAATGTCTGTTCATGTCTTCTGCCCATTTCTTGATTGGATTCTTTGTTCTTTGGGTGTTGAGTTTGATGAGTTCTTTATAGATTTTGGATACTAGCCCTTTATCTGATATGTCATTTGCAAATATCTTCTCCCATTCTGTTGGTTGTCTTTTGGTTTTGTTGACTGTTTCCTTTGCTTTGCAAAAGCTTTTTATCTTGATGAAGTCCCAATAATTCATTTTTGCCCTTGCTTCCCTTGCCTTTGGCGATGTTTCTAGGAAGAAGTTGCTTTGGCTGAGGTCAAAGAGGTTGCTGCCTGTGTTCTCCTTTAGGATTTTAATGGACTCCTGTCTCACATTGAGGTCTTTCAACCATTTGGAGTCTATTTTTGTGTGTGGTGTAAGGAAATGGTCCAGTTTCATTCTTCTGCATGTGGCTATCCAATTTTCCCAACACCATTTGTTGAAGGGACTGTCTTTGTTCCATTGGACATTCTTTCCTGCTTTAGCGAAGATTAGTTGACCATAGAGTTGAGGGTCCATTTCTGGGCTCTCTATTCTGTTCCACTGATCTATGTGTCTGTTTTTGTGCCAGTACCATGCTGTCTTGATGATGACAGCTTTGTAATAGAGCTGGAAGTCCGGAATTGTGATGCCGCCGGCTTTGCTTTTCTTTTTCAACATTCCTCTGGCTATGCAGGGTCTTTTCTGGTTCCATACAAATTTTAGGATGATTTGTTCCATTTCATTGAAAAAAGTGGATGGTATTTTGATGGGGCTTGCATTGAATGTGTAGATTGCTCTAGGTAGCATTGACATCTTCACAATATTTGTTCTTCCAATCCATGAGCATGGAACATTTTTCCATTTCTTTGTGTCTTCCTCAATTTCTTTCATGAGTATTTTATAGTTTTCTGAGTCCAGATCCTTTGCCTCTTTGGTTAGATTTATTCCTAGGTATCTTATGGTTTTGGGTGCAATTGTAAATGGGATCAACTCCTTAATTTCTCTTTCTTCTGTCTTGTTGTTGGTGTATAGGAATGCCACTGACTTCTGTGCATTGATTTTATATCCTGCCACTTTACTGAATTCCTGTCTGAGTTCTAGCAGTTTTGGGGTGGAGTCTTTTGGGTTTTCCACATAAAGTATCATATCATCTGCAAAGAGTGAGAGTTTGACTTCTTCTTTGCCAATTTGGATGCCTTTAATTTCTTTCTGTTGTCTGATTGCTGTGGCTACGACTTCCAATACTATGTTGAATAGCAGTGGTGATAGTGGACATCCCTGCCGCGTTCCTGACCTTAGGGGGAAAGCTCTCAGTTTTCCCCATTGAGAATGATATTTGCTGTGGGTTTTTCATAGATGGCTTTTATGATATTGAGGTATATACCCTCTATGCCTATACTCTGAAGAGTTTTGCTCAAGAAAGGATGCTGTGCTTTGTCAAATGCTTTTTCTGCATCTATTGAGAGGATCATATGATTCTTGTTCTTTCTTTTGTTTATGTATTGTATCACGTTGATTGATTTGCAGATGTTGAACCAACCTTGCAGCCCAGGGATAAATCCCACTTGGTCGTGGTGAATAATTCTTTTAATGTACTGTTGGATCCTATTGGCTAGTATTTTGGTGAGAATTTTTGCATCCATGTTCATCAGGGATATTGGTCTGTAATTCTCCTTTTTGATGGGGTCTTTGGTTTTCGGATCAAGGTAATGCTGGCCTCATAAAATGAGTTTGGAAGTTCTCCTTCCATTTATATTTCTTGGAACAGTTTCAGAAGAATAGGTATTAATTCTTCTTGAAATGTTTGGTAGAATTCCCCGGGGAAGCCATCTGGCCGTGGGCTTTTGTTTGTTGGGAGATTTTTGACGACTGCTTCAATTTCCTTAGTGGTTATAGGTCTGTTCAGGTTTTCTATTCCTGGTTCAGTTTTGGTAGTGGATACATCTCTAGGAATGCATCCATCTCTTCCAGGTTATCTAATTTGCTGGCATAGAGTTGCTCATAATATGTTCTTATAATTGTTTGTATTTCTTTGGTGTTGGTTGTGATCTCTCCTCTTTCATTCATGATTTTGTTGATTTGGGTCATTTCTCTTCTCTTTTTGATAAGTCTGGCCAGGGGTTTATCAATCTTGTTAATTCTTTCAAAGAACCAGCTCCTAGATTCGTCGATCTGTTCTACTGTTCTTTTAGTTTCCATTTCATTGATTTCTGCTCTGATCTTTATGATTTCTCTTCTCCTGCTGGATTTAGGCTTTATTTGCTGTTCTTTCTCCAGCTCCTTTAGGTGGAGGGTTAGGTTGTGTACTTGAGACCTTTCTTGTTTCTTGAGAAAGGCTTGTATTGCTATATACTTTCCTCTTAGGACTGCCTTTGCTGCATCCCCATGATTTGGAACAGTTGTGTTTTCATTTTCATTGGTTTCCATGTATTTTTTAAATTCTTCTTTAATTTCCTGGTTGACCCATTCATTCTTCAGTAGGATGCTCTTTAGCCTCCATGTATTTAAGTTCTTTCCGACTTTCCTCTTGTGATTGAGTTCTAGTTTCAAAGCATTGTGGTCTGAAAATAGGTACGGAATGATCCCAATCTTTTGGTACCGGTTGAGACCTGATTTATGACCTAGGATGTGATCTACTCTG
>NW_023270374.1:644142-684707 GCF_011800145.1 Mirounga leonina
TTTGATATAAGGATTGCCACCTCAGCTTTCTTTTGGTGTCCATTAGCGTGGTAAATGGTTTTCCACCCCCTTACTTTCAATCTGGAGGTGTCTTTGGGTCTAAAATGAGTCTCTTGCAGACAGCATATCGATGGGTCTTGTTTTTTCATCCAGTCTGATAGCCTGTGTCTTTTGATTGGTGCATTTAGCCCATTTACATTCAGGGTAACTATTGAAAGATATGAATTTATTATATTACAATTATATATACAATTTTTACAATATATAATTATACAATATACAATTATACAATATATAATTATACAATAATTATATATACAATTATTGCCTGTAACGTGACTGTTACTGTATATTGTCTGTGTTCATTTCTGGTCTATGTTACTTTTAGGCTCTCTCTTTGCTTAGAGGACCCCTTTCAAGATTTCCTGTAGGGCTGGTTTTGTGTTTGCAAATTCCTTTAGTTTTTGTTTGTCCTGAAAGCTTTTTATGTCTCCTTCTATTTTCAATGACAGCCTAGCTGGATATAGTATTCTTGGCTGCATATTTTTCTCATTTAGTGCTCTGAATATATCCTGCCAGTCCTTTCTGGCCAGCCAGGTCTCTGTGGATAGGTCTGTTGCCAATCCAATGTTTCTACCATTGTAGGTTACATATCTCTCCTCCCAAGCTGCTTTCAGGATTTTCTCTTTGTCTCTGAGACTTGTAAGTTTTACTATTTGAATATAGTTTTTTTTTTTTTTTTGGTTTTGAGGGGGGTTCTCTGTGCCTCTTGGATTTTGATGCCTGTTTCCTTCCCCAAATTAGGGAAGTTCTCTGCTATAATTTGCTCCAATATCCCTTCTGCCCCCCTCTCTCTTTCTTCTTCTTCTGGGATCCCAATTATTCTAATGTTGTTTCATCTTATGTTATCACTTATCTCTCAAATTCTGCCCTTGTGATCCAGTAGTTGTTTTCTGTCTTTTTGTCAGCTTGTTTATTCTCCATCATTTGGTCTTCTATATCATTAATTCTCTCTTCTGCCTCATTTATCCTAGCAGTTAGCTCCCCCATTTTTTATTGCACCTTATTAATAGCCTTTTTGATTTTGACTTGGTTAGATTTTAGTTCTTTTATTTCTTCAGAAAGGGGTTCTCTAATATCTTCCATGCTTTTTTCAAGCCCAGCTATTATCTTTAAAATCATCATTCTGAACTCTAGCTCCGACATCTTACTAATGTCTGTATTGATTAGGTGCCTGGCAGTTGGTACTGCCTCTTGTTCTTTTTTTGGAAATGATTTTTTCCATCTTGTCATTTTGTCTATAGGAGAATAGATGAATGAGAGAACAAAATGCTAACAGGGTAACAATGAACCCAGAAAAATATGCACTAAAGAAATCAGAAGAGACCTGAAACTGTGGAAAAAGAAAGGGAAAGAAAAAAAAAGAGAAAAAAAGAAAAGAAAAAGTTAAAAGAAAGAAACAAACAAACAAACAACAATAACAACAAAAAACAGAATATGATAAAATGTGATCAGGCTGGTGTATAGATCAGTGCCACACTCTAGATTTTGAGCAAAATTTGGTCTGTTAGAAGAAAGTGCCTCCCAAAATTTTAAAGAAAGAAAAACTTATATATGTATAAAAATAAGGGTAAATACAATGAAGGGATGGAATATGATTGTAAAGATGAAAATTATAAAAGATTTTATAAAAGGAATTGATAAGATAAGAAGTTGGTTGAAAAAAGAAAGAAGGGGGCTCCTGGGTGGCTCAGTTGTTAAGTGGCTGCCTTCGGCTCCGGTTATGATCCCAGGGTCCTGGGATCGAGCCCCGCATTAGGTTTCCTTCTTGGCGGGAAGCCTGTTTCTCCTTCTCCGACTCCCCCTGCTTGTGTTCCCTCTCTCACTGTGTCTCTTTCTGTCAAATAAATAAAATCTTAAAAAAAAAAAATAAAAAAAATAAAAGAAAGAAGAGGATTAAAAAAAAGCGGGGGGGGGGGGGGAGAGAATGTGATCAGGCAGGAGACTAGAACAAAGCCATACACTAGAGATTGAGGTTATATTTTGGTCTGTTAGAAGAAACTGTATCCCAAAATTTTAGAGAACAACTTATATATATACCAAAAATATGGTTAAGTACTATGAAGAGATAGAATATAACTCTAAAAATGTAAACTAGAAAAGATTTTTAAAAAAGGGATTGATAAGAGTTGGTTGAAACAGGGAAAAAGAAAAATTAAAAAAAAAGGCAGTTAAAAAAATTAACTTTGAAAGACTAAAGAATCAGGGGCAAAAATACCATGGATTCTATGTTCAGTATTCCCCTAGCACTGGAGTTCTGCCCTTCTCATTGATCGGTAAACTTGGTCTTGGCTCACTGTTCTCACTGATCTTCTGGGGAGGGGCCTGTTGCTGTGGTTCCCAAATGTCTCTGCCGGAGGCGGAATTGCCCTGCCCTTGCCTGGTTTGGGCTAAGTAATCACTTGGGTTTGCTCTCGGGAGTTTTTGTTCCCTGCGAGCTTTCTGTCCAGCTTTGGAGGATGAGAGTGAAAATGGCGGCCTCCCCATCTCTGCCCTGGAGGAGCTGAGAACTCGGGGCCCCAGTCCTCAGTGAGCCCCCAGAGAAAAGCAGTCAATCACTCCCGTCTCCCCGGTCTCGGGCCGCACTCTGTGCTCACCCAGCCTGTGACTGAGCGTTTCTATCTCTGGCACCCGACCCTGTGTGGAGTCTCCAAACCCAGCAGATCCCTGCGGTGCACTCCCGCGCCACTCCTCCCGGGGGAGAAGGTGAGTCTCCCTGGATCTGCCGCTTGTTGGGTCCCTGCTGGACGAGCAGTGGCCTGACTGTGCTGCGGATCATGGTTTATGGCAACCCGGAGCTGAGAGCCCACTCCTCAGCTCCATCTGTGCAGCTGGCTTCCCAGCTCTGATACCTGGGAGCTCTGCTGCACTCAGGCACCCCTGGTCTTTCTGTGACCCTGAGGGTCCTGAGACCACACTGTCCCACGAGGGTTTCGCCCCCCGCTTAGCCACTGGAACGACGTCCCTCAACGGAGCTGACTTCTAAAAGTTCTGATTTTGTGCTCCGTGGCTCTATCACTTGCCAGAAGCGGCGGACGGAGGCCCCCTCCCCCACTGTCTATCCTCCCGAATATCGCCTCGGATTCACTTCTCCACATGTCCTACCTTCCAGAAAGTGGTTGCTTTTCTGTTCAGAGAGTTGTTGCTATTCTTTTCTTCGATCTCCTAGAACTCCTTGAGTTTGTAGGTGTTCAGAATGGTTTGATTCCTATCCAGCTGAATTCCTGGGACCAGATGAAATCCAGGTCTCCTACTCCTCCACCATCTTGCTCCTCCCCCATATAATTCATGTATCTTAATTTGAATTTGCCATTTGTTCCATTAATGCCCCTTATAGCAAGAGAAAGTTTTGACCATGTGTTGCAATCAGTTGTAATATCTCATTCCTTCAATCTGGAACAATTTCTCCGTTCCCCCCTCCCATACCTTTACCATTTTTTATAAAGATTTTATTCATTTATTTGTCAGAGAGAGAGAGAGCACAAGCAGGAGTAGTGGCAGGCAGAGGGAGAAGCAGGCTCCCTGATGATCAAGGAGCCCAATGTAGGACTCAATCCCAGGACCCTGGGATCATTACCTGAGCCAAAGGCAGATGCTTAACCCACTGAGCCACCTAGGCATCCCCTGAACATTTTTTTAAAAAAATAATTTATTTATTTGACAGAGAGAGAGAGAGAGAGGGAACACAAGCAGGGGGAGTGAGAGTGGGAGAAGCAGACTCCATGCTGAGCAGAGAGCCAGACACAGGGCTTGATCCTAGTACACTGGGATCATGACCTGAGCTGAAGGCAGACACTTAAGGACTGAGCCACCCAAGTGCCCCACCCCTGACCATTTTTAAGAGTAAATTATTTTGGGTGGGAATGCAAGCTGGTGCAGCCACTCTGGAAACAGTATGGAGGTTCCTCAAAAAGTTGAAGATAGAGCTATTCTATGACCCAGAAATTGCACTACTGGGTATTTACCTCAAAGATACAAATGTAGTGATATGAAGGGTCACCTGCACCCCAATGTTTATAGCAGCAATGTCTACAATAGCCACACTATGGAAATAGCCCAGATTTCCATCCACAGATGAATGGATAAAGAAGATGTGGTGTATATATACAATGGAAATTTATGTAGCCATCAAAAAAATGAAATTTTGCCATTTGCAACAACGTGGATGGAACTGGAGGGTATTATGCTAAAAGAAATAAGTCAATCAGAGAAAGACAATTATCATATGATCTCACTGATATGTGGAATTTAAGAAACAAGGCAGAGGATCATGGGGGAAAGGAGGGAAAAATGAAACAAGACGAAACCAGAGAGGGAGACAAGCCATAGGAGACTCTTAATCTCAGGAAACAAACTGAGGATTGCTGGACGGGAGGTGTTGGATGGAGGGATGGAGTGGCTGGGTGATGGACATTGGGGAGGGTATGTGTTGTAATGAGCGCTGGGTGTTACATAAGACTGATGAATCACAGACCTGTATCACTGAAACAAATAATACATTATATGTTAATTAATTGAATTTAAATAAAAAAAAACCAATTTCCTGAAAAAAGAAAAAAAAAGAAGTGGCACAAGCTTTCCAAAGGATTTCCTCACAGTTAACGAAATTTCAAAAATAAAAATAAAAACAAAAACAAACCATTGAATTCATCACTCTAAACCTGCCCCCCCAAAAGAACAATACAAAAGAATTATATCCCCCCCACCAAAAAAAAGAGTAAATTATTTTGTAAAATGCTTCTCACTTTACTTCTTCTGGTATTTCCTTATGGTTAGTTTCAGATTATACATTTTTGTCATGAATACCACAGAAGTGGTGATGAGCCTTCTCTTTTCTGTGTATCCTATGAGAAGGCAGGTGGGGTTGCTTGTCCAGTCACTGGTGAGGTAAGGTGGTTTCTCCACTGTCAAGGTATTATATTTCCTTGAGAAATTAATATGTATCTTATGGGGAAATACATTGAGGCTATGTAAATATCCTCAAACTTCTTCCCCTTTTAGTGGAATTGATGATTTTTGCCTGAACAATTCAGACTCACGTCAATTCCTATTTTTGTTTTGGTGGGTTTTATTTTGATTCAAAAGATTCAAAGAGCTTTGAGTTTTCTAAAGCATGTATAGTCAAACATCAGCCTGCCTGTTTTGAAGGGGTACATAAAAACAGCCAAATTAGCCAGGTTTAATTTTCCCTATTTGCAGAGAGAAGACAATGATCTTGTACCCAGGGCCTTAAAACCAGCTAAGTTTTTGGAGTTTGCACTCTGCCTTCTTAGATTTGGAGGGGTGTATTGATGATTTGGTGATTGTTTTAAAGAATACTAAGGTAATTCTTTGTACTTCATAGAGGTTGAGAGGGTCTTAGACCACTTTTATTTGTTGAGATTCAAGGAATACTAGCAAATACTAGCAAAAATGGGTTGTGTCTCTGGTAGAAAAAAAAAATCAATAGTTATTGCCTGTGGGGTGGGGGTGAGGGTGAGCTGGGGGGTGGGATGAGATTGCCTGGAAAGGGCCAGAGAACTTTTTAAGGTAATGGAATTTTGTGCATCTCGATGTGGAATGGTGTGTCTCAGAGTCAAGTGTGACATTATGTTTTATCTAAAAATCCCCACCAACATGTACTGAGCTCTGGTTAATGATGCACATGCTGAGGTATTTAAGGGAAGGGCACTGCTGTTAGCAACTTAACTTAGATGCCAACTTCATTGGATGGATAGGTAAATAGAGGGCTAGATTTGTGATAAGGCAGGTCTACCAAAATTTTAACAATTGTAGAATGTATGTGGTGGCTAAATGAGGGTTCACTTTCAAATTTTCTGTATATTTGAAAATTTTCATAATAAAATGTTGGAGGAAAATGAGTTACCAAAAAGCTGTGTATATTTCAGTTTGCATTTAACAAGTAAATGCTTTTAATGCACCAAAATACAGTGCAAGGAAGTTGTGCTGTTTATAACTGTTAGATTTATTAAAAATATTAATTTATAGTGTCAAAGGTTCTTATAATGGAACTCAAGTTGAAATTGTATGAACAAATTTTTAATTTTTAAATTCTGACAATGTCAGTCAGAATTACACTCTGTCTTAAACAGACTTCACTGCAAACTTTGGCGATCCCTCCAAAGTCTGAAATTGTTGAGATGACATGGCCCTTGTTATTCCCCTCTGCTCTCCACACCTTGTCTGATGGTGACAGTTCACCACATTTTACAGAGGAAAAGCAACAACATGACACACTTTGAACACACTGGATCCCTGACTTGTGCACACTCTCACCCGAAACCCGCAGGCCCCTCTGCTGTGCCTGCAGATAACAAAGCTTTAACATTTACCAAGCGGGTCCTTCCCACTCTTTCTATTCATGGCTTCAATTAATAATTAGTCGCCTGGAAAATGAGCCAATCTGTTTCATGGAGGGGAAGAACCTTGAGCCAAGCCAATTAGCATCTTCGTTCTGGCTGCCTTGGGAATTGAAGTTAGTCACACAGCCCATTTAACGTCTCCAAATATTGTTTTCTCCTGAAGAGGGAAGTCATGATTGTCAAATGAGGGGAGGCCCTGGGGACCCATATGCTGAGGATGCCCTGCGCGGCGGGTTGGCCAGGGCACAGGGCCGGCGGCTTTTGTCAGGCCCACATGCCTGCTCTATTCTTCTCCTCGGGCTCAGCAGCTGGCTCCGCCGGCGCAGACCCTACCCACCCGCCGGGGGAGTGGCGGCAGTTCCCAAATACTTGCACACTTGAGCGGCTCTTTTGTCTGCTGAGAAGACATTCCAACTGCCCGATACCAGTTGGCCTCCGCACAAAAAGGGTGGCCATGGAGCAGGGGAGTTAGTCTGCGCAGCATATTGTCGAGGGGCGGCAATCTGCCAGCAGGCAGCTGTGAGTTGTCCCCTGATCGGATATGTGCATAAAATGTGGCTGTGAGGCCCGGGAAGGACGGAGGCCAGGGGCAGGGTGGGGAGCAGGATCAGCCAGAAGATTTCATTAGGGAGATGTGAGGAATCTTAACAATCAAGATACTGAGGCTCCAGGGGGGAATGGGAGCGATAATCTAGACCTTTGCCCCGTCTGTCTCAGAAACCACAAATCCGGTGATATGGAATCTTCTTTTAAAAGAAATTGCAAGGCTTCCTGTGTTCAACGACTGTTGCTGGAAGAAAATTCTTTGAATCATGCTGATTCAAAAATCTGCTCTCCTTTCTCAAGTGTCCATCAATAACAGCTGGCTTTCTGTCCAAGAGGCTTCAGAGACATGGAACATGGCCACTAACGATGATGATGGCATCACCACAGACGCCTGTCACAGGCCTGGCCTTATGCAGGGCGCTTACACTTCTCTCATTGCCTCCCCACAGCAGCCCAGTGACGTGGGATTATTACTCACATTTCAGAGACAAGGGAACTGGGGCTTTGAAAGGACTCAGGACCCAGCACACTGACAGGATCTCAGACCCAGGGTGGCCCGGTCCCAAGCCTGTGCTGCACACCCTCCTCGCTGCCTCCCAGCTGCAGCTCTTCTTTCTCTGCCGGTTTTGGCTTTTCACCTGTCTGTTCCCCGGCAAGCCTCCTCTCGGGGACAGCACTCCAGCCACAGGAGGGCTGGGCAGCATGCTGTTGACTGCAGGCTTCAGTCACTGGTGCTACCCACAGCTGACGCCCAACGAGCACAGTGCTATGAACAAAGAGCGGCGCGTGCCGGAAAGAGGTCTCCAAAAGCCCACATGCCCTTGCTGGGGAGGAGACCACAGAACAATTCTGAGAGCCAGGCAGAGGTGGCAGAGGGAACTGTTCCACTAGATTTGGCCTTAGGAGTGTCTTGTCAAAAAGGCTGAGATGAAATAGGAGAACTTGGGATAGGGGAGCTGGGAAGAAATGGTGTGGGTCAGAGCTCAGGAGACCAGGTAGAGGCAGGGGACAGACACCCAAGAGAAGAGGTCTTCAGAGGGCTCTGCTTCAGCAGACAGATGGGGCTGCAAGACAGACCTGAGGATGGGTGGTAGTGCTGGGGGGTTGTGCTCCCAAAGGAGGGGCCTGACTCCTGGCTCAATGCCCAGGGCCTCCCAGGGTACCACCCATGACATTGAAAAATTCCCCTCTAGTCAGTTGTGAGGGGAACCCGGATATGGCATGTAGGGCCCAAGGCCCACTCTGGTGGACTTTGGCATCCATGGTGAGCACACTCCCCGGAGAGACACTAGGGCTAGGATGCGTGGTGGCCGTTCTCAAGGAGGGGGATCACAGAATGGCCTCTGTTAGCATTTATAGAACAATGACAGCACCCTTAGCTCTTTCACAAATACACAATTTGCTGAGGCCACTTGACAAAAAGTATTACCCATCACTGTAACAGCTGTACCACTTTTGTCCCAGGGTATGCAAGCCCCTTCGCTGCCCGGCACTGAGACACCCTTGGTCCCTGGAGGGGCTTAAGCAGAGACCCTGCTGGAGTAAGAGGCCCAGAGGCCAACTCCCACAAAGAGGGTTAGGTTGGCTGCACGCAGGGCACACCCATTGGACTTTGGAGTCTAGGCGCCATCCTCCCTAATATTGTTGTGCACCCGCTGTGCCTCTCAGGCTGTCACACTGCATCCAGATGCATGTGAAGGAAACAACTGCGTAAGTAATTTTTCTTTGGGGGAAATAAAGAAAGCACGGGCCATGAGCAGTGTGGAGCCAGAGGGAGGGTGTGTGGCATGGAAGAACTGAGCAGGGCCGTGGTTAACTGAGAAATATAGGATGGAGAGGTGACAATTTCCCTCCTATGTGGGCTACCAGGTCTGAAGAAGCAGGGTGGGTGCCCAGGATCTCCATGTCTGTTTTGCCCACTCTGGCCAGATGTCAGTTGGAGCAGGGGGTAGAAAGATGGCCCTCAGTGGCTGGGGGCAGCATGCTAATGTCCTGTGACAGGATGCGACATGCCAAGTGGGACCCACCCAGAAGCTCATGGTGGCACAATAGTGAAGCATTTGAGCCCTGAATCTGACGATGCTGGGTTCAAACTCTGGCTCAGTCACTGCAGATTTGAGACAAGGATTTGGTGCAAGGTGTTTATTTGGGAGGTGACTCTGGGAAGCACTGTGAGGGATGGGGGAAGTGAGACAGGGAAGAGAAGAGAGCCAAGGCAAGGCACATTAATGAGCAGCTTACTTCTGTGGGGACTTGGGCTCAAGCCCGCTGGATGCCTCTGGGAGCCTGGGAAGACCAGTTTGGCCTGCGGGAAGCTGGGGTCTTTATCCACTAACAGTAGTCCATGGTGTGCTGAGGGCTGTGCCTGGGGATGTTAGCGCCTTAGCCCCTCTGCCTGCCCTCATGTGGGCTTGGCCAGGTCCCTGGGTGGAGAATGGCTCCAGAAGAGCCACGAGGGTGCTCTGGTTGAAAGCTGCAGGACCAGCCAGCGCTGAGAGGATCAGCCAGCTGCCTTGCAGTCTGCACGATGTGCTGGTTCTACCTCCTCCACTGTCCATCCTCTTGGCTTCTCTTCTCCTCCGTGATTCTTTGCCCAAGAGCAATCTGATATGCTGGCACATGGCCCTGCACTGGAGAGGACTGGGCCTTCCTGCAGGGGCTCCCTGGGCCTGGTGTGCAGTGCCTGTGGGGGACTAACACACAAGGCCCTTCCTCCTGGAGGACAGTTCTCAGACCCACTCCCCAAATCCCTTTTAGACACCCACACAGACAGGGTGACCAACTCAGTAACACCCCTCAGTATTGTCATCCTCCAGTCTGCACACCTGTTCCCTGGGATGGCTCCCCAAACCAGGCCTGCATGCCAGCCTATGTCAGGCTCCGCTCTCTGTGGACCAGCTGTTTGCCTCAGTATTAGGCTGAAGGAGGCTATTGTGTCTGCATGTTTACAGGGCAGGGTGGGGACTTGACTTTGCTTCATGAGTATGTCAGAAAACTCCATGGGAGGACCAAGCAGTTTAACCACATCAACACTGGGCTGCAGGGCAAGCAGGGACTGATGAGATGGGCAAATCCTTCAAATGTGTCAACCAGGTCTCCAAGTTCAGAAGTAGGTGGACAGCAGAACAGTGTTCAGGATTGTTGCTGAGGGTATTTTTTCCCCAAGGAATAGAGAAAGTTCCAGAAAGTGTCACCCCTTCATTTTTCCTCATTGGCCTGGAATTCAGGGCCACAGCGTGAAATGATGCTGTAGCCACTGTCAGTCACTGGCAGCAACTGTTGGAGGGACTCGTGGGGCAAGTCCAGGGAGCACCTACATAACTATGTTACATTTAGCAAAACTAAGATCTTCACACTGGTACTAGACTATTTACTAAGCTACAGACTTTACTTGGACTTTACTAGTTTTTCCACTAATGTCATTTTTTCTGTTTCAGAACCCAATCCAGGATACTACCTTGCATTTAGTCACTGTGTCACCTTGATCTTCCATTTGTGACAGTTTCTCAGTCTTTCCTTGTTTTTCACAACTTCGAACGTTTGAAAAGTATGTTTACCAACTTAAACTAAGCTGGCTGACAAGTAGGTTGGTTGTTTTGTTTCTGTGACTGTGCAGACACAGTGATGGTTTTGGGCTTTCTGGTACAAGAGACCTGACTTCACAAGAGCCAAGGACATCTGCATTCTCTCCAGTGCAGTGAAATTGTCAAAGACCTCTAAACACGAATCGAATGTCATTGATTTCCTATGTATTTGTGCTCTGATGCACTCTTTTGTTGTTGGAAGGGTGCTCCTGTGAAAATAGGCAGCAATAGGAAGCATTTGGAGACGGTTGCCCTGGATGCTAGTGTTTCTGTAGAAAGGGCATATTTTCGTCCCCACAGACTGTTTAGTTCCAGTGTATTGATATGGCTCTCTCCTCCCAGCACCTGCCTGGCTTGGCTCATCACCTCTCCAGGGAATTCCTTCTTGGCTCATATTCTCCCCAGCAGATGTCAGACTCTGTGGTGGTGGCTCCAGGCCAATCTGGGCTGGGTATGAAGGTTCCTTTTGACCCTTCTTAACCCTCTTTCCCTGAACAGGGTCCATCTATGTTCCTGTGTAGACGCAGCCCCATGGAACTTACTGAGATGAGCTCCTTGGATTGCAAGTACTGAGTGCTCTGGACTCAGTCCTTCAGGACTTGTCTCTCCATTTGTATGGCTCCCTAAACAGTCTTGGGAAGTACAAGGGAGAGAGACAAGGAGGAAGATGGCCAATTAACAAGGATCCTCAGCAGCCAGTTGAGAGAATTTCAGACTCACTGTCCTCATCAGGGAGTGTTCCCTGGCGCTTCCTGGCTTTCTCTGGGTGTGGGCTGAGAACGTTCCCGAGATACCCAGAAAAGCCCCTTGCATTATGACCTTTTTATTTAAAATCAGTTTGGCTGTTTTAAAAACCCGAGCTCACATTTTCTTGCTTTGCATCTTTTTTTTTTTTTTTAAAGATGCATTTATTTTATTTGAGAGATAGAGAGAGAGAGAGAGCAGGGGCAGGAGGAAGGACAGAAGGAAAGGGAGAGAATCCTCAAGCAGACTCCCTGCTTAGTGAAGGGCTTGACTTGGGGTTCAATGTGGGGCTTGATCCCAGGACTCTGAGATTGTGACAGGAGCCGAAATCAAGAGCTGGCTGTCTAAATAACTGAGCCACCCAGGAACCCCTTCTTGCTTTGCATCTTATGTCTTTTTGGAGTAAGCATTGCTATCAACACTGATGGTGATCTGATTTTCAGTCCCTTTTATATGATGTCCTGTCATGCCCTTTTTGCCCAGCTGCCCAAAGGAATTATTTATTTGGCTTTAAAGTTCAGTACTTTTACTAGGATATGTCTTGGTATTGATCATTCTGGATTGATATTCTCAGGTGCACACTGTGCTCTTTCAATATGTAGTTCCAAATCTCTTTTAACCCCTATATTTCAGGAAAATTTTCTGCAATTACAGATTTCAAAATTTGTTCTGTTTCTTTACTCTTGTTTTTTTCTTCAGGTATTCCTGTTACCCATATGCTGACTTTTTTGCATACTTGTCACTTCTAGAAAAATCCTTTTGGCCTCTTTTTAAATTTCCTTATGATTAAAAAAAATCCTCCTATTTCTTCCAAGACATTAACTGTTGTGTTGTTTACTCTTATGTTCCCTGAAGTTTGCCTTCATTTCTCAGATGATTTTCTTTCATTTTGAATTATTTCCCGAGTCCTCTGTTTCCTTCATTTCCCTTTCCTCCCCCCCACACAGTGGTGAGACCAGGCAGGGCTCTGGCCACACAGTGGTTGTCCTACTTGCTTTTAGTTGGGGGCTTTGGGGCAAACACTTTATCGTCTAGTTTTGTTCTAAGTTTGTCCAGGTGTTTTTGGGTTTGCTTTCTAATTGCCGTATTATTTTCATTACTTTTGAAGAGATTCAAAACTTTTGTCACTGCTGCTGCCTTCCCAGAAGCCCCTTAAGTCCCCATGTATTTGATGACATTAGGCATGTTACTAAAAGCCATCCTCATGGTAGGATGGCTGCAGTAACTTAGCTACAACGAGAGGGATGTGAGTCACATAAACGCATCCCCAACTCAACTTCCCCCAAATGCCTCTGACCACCCAGTGCCACTCAACATGCAAGGATGTGAGGGAGGCAGGTTGGACTCTCAAGTGCCTGCAGTTATAGTAGTTTACTGTGGCAGATTTTACAAAAACATATGACCATGTGAACATGTTGCTGGGACCCCTCCCAAGACCTTGGAAAGGACAGGTGTCTGCCATTTTGTAAAGATTAAATAAACCAGAGTGTATCCGTAAGACGGAATATGCACAGCCACGGAAAACAATCTTTTTGATTTTAAAAATAATCTCTTTGTAATAATAAATGTGCATGCCAGAAAAATTAGAAAATTTAGATAAAAATACATAAAATAAGAAAATAAAAACATTGCATTCCTCTCACAGAGAGGTGACCACTGGTAATACCTTAGCCATGTATCTTTGCAGATTTTGAAATATTTAATGACAGTTAAAACTGCACATAAATGATGTGAAGTGAAAAAAAATCAGCACAAGTTGTGTCAATAATGATACTGAGTTGTGAAGTTATGTATACATTGGAAAGTATTAAATGAAATATACCAAAAATGTTAACAGGGCTTATTTGTGGATCATAGGTTTAGGGTGATCATTATTTTCTCATTTCCTATATTTCCTACAGTAGGCATGCAGACTTTTCTAATCAGAAAAAAATGAATCATTTATAAAAAAGTAATTATAGTTTTTTGAAAGTGAGATGCAATTGTGAGCGTATGTAAAATCGGATAAACAGTTTATTTTGTGTCCGATGATTATGTAGCTGCATTATGTTATTTCATGTTCTCCTTCCTCAAAAAAAAAACAAAAACAAAACCCAAATCAGATCAGATTATGATTTTGTTCCCTGACATTAACACGTGGGCATTACAGGAGCGTGTATGTCACATGGTCAATTCATTGGCAGGAGGATTATGTCCTCAGGGGAATAAATTCGAAATTCTCAAGGTACTTTGCTCTGGTAATCAGGACTTTATTTATCTCTAAGCTAAAAGAGGGGATTGAATTCTTTAACAATGATCAGAAAATGCTTTTAGGAAGATTCCTTTCGTATTAAAAATTTTCTTAATGTTGCAGTAAACACTGAGTGACCTGCCCATGCATGTGAAGCCTACAGAAGGCTTGAGAGGATGGTTTCCTTTGCCTTGAAAGACACAGAAAGAATGTCACAAGATCCATGGAGGAAAAATAATTTGTAAGAGGAAAAGGTTGAATAGGGGCAATCAATGCTCCTTGACTCCAACCTGCCTCCCTCACATCTTTGCCTGTGATGACATATTAGCAAGGTTTCCTGTCACAGTTACTTTTCGGGACTTTGATTTTCCAGGTAAATGTCAGTTGGTAACAAAACTCCCACCATTGGCCACAGAGTGTTCCCTAACTATTTGAGGAACTTAGGCCTTAAATTAAAATCAGACTTATGCAACTTAACTGTATTTTAACAGTTTGATTTAAGTTCAAGTTCTGTGTTTGAAAGGTGAGAGTGTCTTTAATTTTTTAGTAATGTAAATTGGAAGGTCACCCAGCCGCTGAAGGCCTGAATATGCTTCCAGTGAGAAAACCCCAAACCATGCCCACTGAACCCTACCCTTTCTTTGTGGCTGCTGGAGATATTGGGATATTTTCCATGGTTCATACCATTGCACTTACACTGTTGAAACACAATGGTTGAATGCCATCCCCATGCCACTGCCCACAGGGGAAGACCCCACTTCCCAGAACAATGGTTGCCCCCTCTCCTAGACAAGAAAGTCAGCAGGAGCCCTCGTCCAGCAGAGCTTAGGAAGGAGTCCTCTGTGCTCCTCTCTTCAACTTCTGGGGAGGCTGAGAGGATGAGGGGACATTCCTGCTTGCTTCTGTGTGACTCTTCTAGATCTAGGCATCCAGACCCACTCAGACAAGAATCTACTCATAGTTCCATGTTCAGAACTAAAAGGTGCATGTTTACTCAGACCAGATAGTAGATAATTACAGCTTTGGCTGTGGGGAAAGCCACTGCTTGGACAGTAATAAATATTACAGTGAATATTATTTGTGGTTCTTTTTACCTATAAATCATATGAGAGAAGTTAAGTTGTGAGCTGTGTATCTTCACAAACAAACCACTGTTTAACAATTTTCTGGACACTGATGAGTATAAGCTACCTTTTCAGTTTATTGGGGAAAGCCTTATGGGTGAGAACTAGGTGTTCACTTATTATGAGGCTGAAATATCAAAGAATTTCTATGCAGATCTCACAAAAATCTTTCTGGAGTCCAAGGGATTTGCTCACATATATGAGACTTACTGGTAGTAAGAGTCTCTTTATATGCCGTATACAGGCATACTTTTATCTTTAAAACTTTTTTTTTAAAGATTTATTTATTTGAGAGAGAGTGGGAGCAAGAGTGAGAGCAAGGGTGAGAGAGAGAGAGAGAGTGAGCTGGGGGGAGGGGGAGAGGGAGACTCCCCGCTGAGCAGGGAGCCTGATGTGGGACTCAATCCCAAGACCCTTGGATCATGACCTGAGCCAAAAGCAAACGTTTAACTGACTGAGCCACTCAGGCACCCAGGCATACTTTATTTCCTTTTGCAGATACTGTTTTTCACAAATTAAAGGTCTGTGGCAACCCTGTGTGGAGCAAGTCTATAGGCACCATTTTTCCAACAGCATTTGCTCACCTTGTGTCTCTGTGTCACATTTTGGTAATTTTTGCAATATTTTAAACTTTTTAAATTGTTATTATATTTGCTGTGATGATCTGTGATCAGTGATCTTTGATGTTATTGTTGTAATTGTTTTGTCCATGAACTGTGCCCGTATGATGGTGAACTTGACTGATAAATCTTGTCTGTGTTTTGACTGCTCCACCAACCAGCCAATTTCCCACCCCTCTCCCTCTTCTTGGGTATCCCTTCCCTGAGATACAGCAATATTGAAATTAGGCAATCAATAACCCTACAATGGCTTCTAAGTTTTCAAGTGAAAGGAAGAGTTGCAAGTCTCTCACTTTAAATCAAAAGCTAGAAATGATTAAGCTTAGTGAAGAAAGTATGTCTAAGGCTGAGATAGGCCAAATAGTTGGCCTTGCATCAAACAACAACAGATTTTCAATGTAATTGAAAATAGTCTTTTTTTTTTTATTTTTTTTTAAAGATTTTATTTATTTATTTGAGAGAGAGAGAATGAGAGAGAGCACATGAGAGGGGGGAGGGTCGGAGGGAGAAGCAGACTCCCTGCAGAGCAGGGAGCCCGATGCGGGACTCGATCCAGGGACTCCAGGATCATGACCTGAGCTGAAGGCAGTTGCCCAACCAACTGAGCCACCCAGGCGCCCTGAAAATAGTCTTTTATTGGAAGAAGATGTCATTTAAGACTTTCATAGCTAGAGAGGAAAAATCAATGCCTGGCTTCAAAACTTCAAAGGACAGACTCTCTTGTTGGGGGCTAATGCATCTGGTGACTTAAGCCAATGCTCACTTACCATCCTGAAAACCCTAGGGTCCTTTAAGAATTATGCTAAATCTACTCTGCCTCTGCTCTTTAATGGAACAACAAAGCTTGGATGACTGTACATCTGTTTACAACATGATTTACTGAATATTTTCAGCCCACTGTTGAGACCTACTGCTCAGAAAAAAAGATTCCTCTCAAAATATTACTGTGCATTAACAATGAACCTGACCACACAAGAGCTCTGATGGGATGTCCAATGAGATTAATGATGTTTTTGTGGGTTTCTTTTGTTATTTGTTTTTTTTTGTTGTTGTTGTTTGTTTTTGTTTTTTAGAGAGGCAGAGAGAGAGGGAGAGAATCTTAAGCAGGCTCCACACCCGCCCCACCCAGTCTCACAACCCTGAGATCATGACCTGAGCCAAAATCAAGTCAGATGCTTAACTGACCGAGCCACCCATGTGCCCAAAGATTAAAGTTGTTTTCATGCCTGCTAACACAACAACCACTCTGCATCCCATGGATTAAGGAGTTATTTTGACTTTCAAGTCTTATTATTTAAGAAACATACTTTGTAAGGCTACAGCTGCTATAAAATTGTGATTCTTCTGATGGATCTGGGCAAAGTAAATAGAAAACCTTCTGGAAAAAATTCACCACTCTAGATGCCATTAAGAACACAATTCACAGGAAGAGGTTGAAATATCAATGTGAACTAGAGTTTGGAAGTAGTTGATTCCAGCCCTCATGGATGATTTTCAGGGGTTCAAGACTTCAGTCAAGGCAGTAACGGCAGATATGGTGGAAATAGGAAGAGAACTAGAATCAGAAGTGGAGCCTGAAGATGGGACTGAGTTGCTGCAATCTCATGATAAAACTTTAATGGATGAGGAGTTGTTTCTCATGGATAAGCAAAGAAAGAGGTTTCTTGAGATGGGATCTACTCCTGGTGAAGATGCTGTGAAGATTATTGAAATAACAATGGAAGATTTAGAATAGCACATAAACATAGTTGATAAAGCAGCAGTAGGTTTGAGAGGATTGACTCCAGTTGTGAAAGAAGTTCGACTGTGCATAAAATGCTATCAAAGAGCATCCCCTGCTACAGCAAAATTGTTTGTGAAAGGAAGACTCATTTGATTCAGCAAACTTCATTTTTGTCTTCTTTTAAGAAATTCCCATAGCCAAAGAAGAAGAAGAAGGTAGCGGGAGGGGAAGAATGAAGCGGGGGAAATTGGAGGGGTAGACGAACCATGAGAGACGATGGACTCTGAAAAACAAACTGAGGGTTCTAGAGGGAATGGGGGTGGGAGGATGGGTTAGCCTGTTGGTGGGTATTGAGGAGGGCACATTCTGCATGGAGCACTGGGTGTTATGCACAAACAATGAATCATGGAACACTTCATCCAAAACTAATGATGTAATGTATGGGGATTAACATAAGAATAAAAAAAAAAAAGATTCTCTCCCCCCAAAAAAAGAAATTCCCATAGCCACCCTAGCTTTTAGCAACCACCACCCTGATCAGTCAGCGGCCAACACTTGAGGCAAGAACCTGAAGGGGGGGAAATTGGAGGGGGAGACGAACCATGAGAGACCATGGACTCCAAGAAACAAACTGAGGGTTTTAGAAGGGAAGGGGTTGGGGCGATGGGTTAGCCCGGTGATGAGTATTGAGGAGGACATGTATTGCATGGAGCACTGGGTGTTATACGCAAACAAGAAATCATGGAACCCTACTTCAAAAACAACAACAACAACAAAAAAAACAAAAGGTAAAAGTTAGGATAAAAAAGAAACTCCACCAGCAAAAAGATTACAAATCTGTTGAAAACTCAGGTGATGGTTAGCATTAAGGTATTCTTAAATTAAGGTATGTATATTGTTTTTTTAGACAATACTATTGCACACTTAATAGGCTACATTATAGTGTAACATAACTTTTACATGCACTGGGAAATAAAAAATTCATTTGACTATATTATGATATTTGCCTTATTGCAGTGCTCTGGAATCAAGCCTGCAAAACTCTGAAGTATGCCTGTAATATGATCCTAGTTTCTTTGTAAGGGAGGTCACGTGCCTAAAAGATCATGCCATGTGGGATTAGAATTTCTTGTATTTGAATACTGTGTGATCTTGGGCAAATTACTTAGTATCTCTGAGCCTTAGAAGTATATCATCCTTAAGAAGAGGATAAAATGGAGTCACATTATATGACTTTTGTAAATACAGTTACACAAGTTTTCAGACAGAGAGAGAGAGAGGACAGAGGAAGGCAGACAGAAATAATCAGAAACAACAATTTAAATAGTGGTGGCCATTCAATCAGTACTATACATAATGATTACATGTCCCAGAGACGGCACTTTCCCCTTGGTTATTCTCAGCTCTTGTGTTACTGTTGAGTGTGAGCAGAACACCCTGAGTGAATTCAAATATTCTTAGACATATGGTCTTCTTTGTTGTTAAGTTTACTGAAAGGTGGTATATAAGTCTTCCACATAATGGCTTCCTATGGGGTATTCAAAGGTACCCCTTCCAAAGGGGTATTCTGACCATATGAATGTCTTACTTTGCTCAAACCCTATGGAAATCTATCTTGTGGTGAGCCATGACTCCCAGCACTGCCTTGTCAAAGGCTTGTTGTGAGGAGGAAAGGAGATGCAGCCTGGGAACATGGCTGGATATATTAGGAGCTCAATGGATGTGTATTTTATCACATCCATTGGGGTAGTGTCCTTTAAATCCAAAGCCAAAGGATCATTTAATGGGACTATGGGAGAAGCACTTTGGGCAGGTGTCCATGAGAGCTGACCATGTATGTCCTCCATGAGCCAGTGATTCCTCTGCTTGGGTGCTATGCAAAGACTTTTATGCCTGTGTTCACTATTGTGCTTCACAGCAGCACTATTTGTAAAGGTCCCAAACTGGAGAAAACTCAAATGGCCATCACCAGTATATGGACAAATAGATTGTGAAATATACAGTGACAGCTTTAATGAATGACCCACAACTACCCACATGAATACAGATGAACTCACAAATGTAATGATGAGTGAAAGAAGCCAGAAAGAGAAAGAGGTCACATTGTATGATTGCAGTTATAGGTTTAGGAACTGACAACACTAATCTGTGGTGGAAAAATTCAGGAGAGGGGTATCCTTAGCAGGTGGAGGAGGGTACTTCTAGAGTTCTAATAATTTTCTGTTTCTTGATCTGGATGTAAACATTTTGTGAAAATTCAAAGAGCTGTACTTTTATGACTTGTGCATTTATGATTTCGTATGACTATTATACTTTACTTCAATAATATGATTGTGACTCTGGCTTTTTAAAAAGATGCTGTTTATGTATTTTTTTTTTAGTTTTGATGTTCTAGCATATTGTCCTTGAGGCAGAGATCATTTTCCTCACTTCAGTGTGACCCACCACAGAACCAGGCTGGGACAGTGCATACTCAAACATTTGTGGATAGATCTTGGACATCTCTGTGATGATGGAGGCATTCTTCTCAGCAAAATCACTATTTGGGCACTGGTGGGTGGGAAGAAATGAAACAACAAAGTGGTTGCTTCTCTGCAATTCATTCCCAGAGCTTGTTAATTTTGACCATGCCCTCATCTAGTCATCTCTATTGTGGACAGACCAGGTGGCAGAAACTAGATCAGACACAAGGAATTTCTAGACTGGGGGATGTTGAATACTTGAAGTACCTACCCATGAATGCTGTGTGGTCTTTGTTACTTGCAATCACTGAGGATAAACACTCCATGTGCTCTGAAGGGGGATTGAGAGGCTGTGCCATTGCATTCTATCTATGACTTCAGATAGAAGGCTCGAGTACCAGTCATTTGGAAGCTCTGAAAACACTTTCCCAGCTGTCAGCTGAAAGAACCAGGACTCATGGACCTGCTTGATGAGTCCCAGTCATCCAGCCCATCACAGCTTTGCGAGGCTTTCTCTCAATCCGGGGCACATGGGCAGCAGGAATGTATATAACAATCCAAGGGTGGCTAGGGCACTTGTTCATGCCATGTCTATTTCTTGCCCCTGTCTCCCAGATCATGCTATGCACTGGGAACATCATGAAGAACCCAAACAGTGTGGCATCTGCCTCACTTGCTGCAGGTAAGTCTTCCTTGGTGGTATCCCCGGTCCTGCCAGTCTGGTGTGAACACTGTTACCCTTTCCACAATGCAAAGGGACCATAGGCCATCCGAGGGCAACTCCCCATCTGATCTGAACAGCTTGTAAAAGTGCAGACACAGCAGCCCCAAGGCCTTGACTGATGAACAATGAGTATCTTCATCTTTCTGTCTGCTGAGGGCCGTAGATCACCTGCATCGCCCTGCACTACCATTGCTTCCTCACACAGCTGAAGAGTGAGAGCCAAACAGCGTATGTCTGTGATTCCTAATTCACTCAGAAACAGCCATATTTGTTCTATGGCAATTTCTTCTGTCAGATTCGCTATTCAGACTTAGACATGGCGCAGGATTAGCTGTGGGAGACTCAGGAGAGCAGAAGGAGAGCTTAAAGCATTGTTAATGCACTTTGGGGACAAACTTATGTAAGAGTTGTCTGCTTAACTGCATGTCCGCATTTCAGTTTACACGTGTCAGGTTTAGGTACAGACATCAGATTTGGCTGAATACCAAAACTGAAACCAAACTTCCGTGCATTTCTAACATAATATTTTCCCCTTAGAGTTCCCCTGGAAAGCAGTGAAAGGCATATTTCTTACTGATAAATGTGCAAGCCACCCAGAGGATATATCACAAACCTCATGTATCTAACTACAGAGTTGAAATGTATGTCTGAGACATGTCTTTTCATCTCTACCATCTCCAGAATGAGGATGTGCCATGATCAGTTTGTCTTCCAAGAGCTATTGGCCAGGAAGCAGTCACTGCTTGGGAACACAGGAGCTGGCCTGTTACTCCCGATGGCCAGATGGGTGACGGCAACCCTTGGCTTGTCCATCAGCAAACCAGGTGAGGGCCACTGGGGAAGACCTTCCAGGAGTACAACAAAGCAGCAGCTCTGATATGAATGGATGCAAAAGCCTGGGAAGGAAACCTCAGAGACCACAGTGATGCATTTTTAAAGAAATCCCAAATCGCCAGTGCTCCTCAGGGAACAAAAGATGAGATGTGCAGGAACACATGGACAGCACTGGCCCCAACTCAAACAGCGACTCAGAAGTATCAGGTCCTGAAGGAAAACAAGTCTTGGGAACACCTTAACCAATCTATTTCACTTAGGTTTTCCTTTTTAAAATATACTTAAGGGAAATATATGATAAAAATGATTTACAAATAAGTCTAAAAGAACTCTTTCAATAAATGTAAAACTTCTCTGGTGAGAAAGCAGTGTGTTATAGAAATTGGTAGCCTGTTCCCCCTCAGTGGCATATAAAATAATGGCAAAGTTCAATGAAGAAAAGTAGCTGAAGTGGTAAGACTTGCATCTTGGAGTCTAAATGTAAGGGTTAAATCTGCACTCTGCTGTTTTCTAGGTTTGTGATCTAGGGTCCTTCTTTGCTGTGGATGTCTTACTTAAAAAACAAGGATAAGGGCGCCTGGGTGGCTCAGTTGGTTAAGCGACTGCCTTCGGCTCAGGTCATGATCCTGGAGTCCCGGGATCGAGTCCCGCATCAGGCTCCCTGCTCGGCGGGGGGTCTGCTTCGTCCTCTGACCCTATCCCCTCTCATGTGTTCTCTCTCTCTCATTCTCTCTCTCTCAAATAAATAAATAAAATCTTAAAAAAAAAAAAACAAACAAGGATAACAATAATGCCTCCCTCCTAGGTGGCTGTGAGGATGGGATGAGATAATAATGTATGGAAGGTTCTTACCACAGTGTCTGATACACACCAGGTGGTGAATAAACTTGAGTGACTTTTATATCTAAAATAAAAACTGATGAAAATACAAAGAGAAAGTTATTTATTTGTTTTTAAGTTTTTATTTTAATTCCAGTTAGTTAATATACAGTGTTATAATCATTTCAGTTGTTCAATATAGTGATTCAACACTTCCATACATCACCCAGTGCTCATCACAACAAGTGCACTCCTTAAACTCCATTGCCTATTTCACCCATTCCCCCCACCCCCTGCCCTCTGGGAACCATCAGTTTGTAAATTCACCATCATGTGTGAGATTTTTGATGGACATCTCTCAAAATGACAGAAATCAAGAAGATAAAAATAAGCAGAGCATTTGAATAAACAGATGATATGCTTCATATAATAGATAATAGGTTTGTTGACCCATCAGAGAATCTACATTATTTTCAACCATACGCAGCATGGTCACAGAAATTGGGCATGTATTAAGTCATAAAGAAATTGTCAACAAAATAAAAAAAATAGAAACCATGATATAGGTCACACTGATCACAACACAATAAAATTAAGAACTGACAACTGAAGATTCATATATATATATGTATGTATATATATGTATGTATATATATATACATTCAGAAATGATAAACTACGTAAAAGTAAATGTTGTACAAAGATGCATATACAAAGCTTATCATTGTTAGTAATAGGAAAAATGCAAACAACCTAAATCCCCCTCATTAGGCAAATGGTTATAACCATGGTACATCCACAGTATGGAAAGCCACCCAGCAGTTAAAAAGAATGAGGTAGGTTTATTATATACATAAGCATGGCATGATGTCCAAGACGTGTTGATAAATGAAATAGTAGATTGAAGAGCAATGATACACTGCATAGAGTTTATGGGGAATAAAAACCGCACAAAATGAAATTACCTTTCTTATGAAATTAAATCCATTTCATCCCCTCCCCCTCCACATGGTATGTAATACAAAGAAAACTATAAAGGACAATTCTGGGATATTACCTCATGAACTTGACACGGGGGCTCAGGATTTCCTGTTTCCGTAGACTGCCACGTCTCTGTCTGTGGTAGCCGGTTTCTAAGATGGCTGCCAGTGATCCTTGCCTCCTGGGAGCCACACTCATGTGCAGTGCCTCCCACACCGAATCACGGTTGGCCTCCAAACTGTCCAGGCAGAAAAGGCATTGCAGCTTCTATCTTGCTGTCTTGGATGGCTCACATTGAGGGAAGCCAGTCACCGTGCCCTAACGATGCTCAAGCAGCCCACTGGAGAGGCCCACGGAGGCACTAAGGCCCACCCCACAGCAAGCACGGTCTCAGCAGCCACGTGAGGGGCCCAGTGGGTGGGGACCCTCCAGCTCCAGCCAAGCCTTCAGATGATGGCAGTCCAGGCAGATGTCTGGCTGTAGCCTTATGAGAGACCCAGAACCAGACCGCCTAGTGAATTCCTGCCCCACAGAAATGATGAGAGATAATAAATGATTATTGCTGTTTTATACCATTAAGTTGTATGGTAATCTGTTACACAGCATGCTGGGGCATTCTCCTGGCCAACCTCCATTCACAGGCATCTGATGATTTCAGCTGTCCTTGATCTCTCCATTACTCCAATCAGCACACAATACCAACATCTGTGTTTGATGTTGGCTCAGTCTGCTTTGACTGCTCTGCTTTACCCACCTGCCTATGAGGCCCCCACACCTTGGCCTGCCCCCCAGGAGGAGGAAAGGTCATCAGCATGCCTGTGGTGTGCTCAAGCCTCCCCTTGCACACTGTGGCAGCCATGACAGTTCTGTGGGCCAATGGTCATGTAACTTTGTAGCTGGATGAGGGGTTCCAAGGAGGACACAGACTCTTTTGTCTGCAGGCCTCATTTCTCTTTTTCTTTTCTAGGGGATGAACCAGCCTGGTGGTATTCTGGCACAAGAGGCCAGACAAGCTTTGGGGAAAGGCAGAGGCTGTCCTTTGGGGTCAGGCATTTTCTGGAATGTGTTTGAGTGTTTTATGGGGTCAAGTCACTGAATTCCAATGTTTGGTTAGGGAAGCATCCTCCTCTTGTGTGTTAGCACACCTGTAGAGATAAAGTGTTTTCAGGCCTGGTTTGCCACCAACATGCCACCAGGCTCTACAATGGCAGTCCCAGGTCTGAAGAGAGGAGTAGGTTGGTGAACAGGAGGGATCCTTCCTAGAGCATCTTCTGGTCGGAGAGGTGAGCCTTCCTGGGTGGCAGATTTCCTGTTGCCCACTTTGGGCAGGCTGACAAGCAGGTTTCAATGGATGACTTGGATTTTCAGAGCTGGAAGGGAGCCAGAAAGTTATCTAAAATTATAGTGCCTCCTTCTAGTGGGAGACTCTGCCCCCCCAAACAAAAAGAAATGACATGAACTTGTGAGCTGGCATGGCACAATCCATGGTGTGTCGTGAGCGAAAAATGCATGGTGTGGGAAGTGTGTATAAATAAACTGACCCATGCATTTGTTAGTAAATGCATGAACTACCTCTGGAAACATGCACAAGTGGGGTTGGGGTGGGAGGGAGATTATCACAGAATATCCTTTTGTAATTTTAAGCATGAACCATCTGCATTTATTCCTTTACCAAAAACAAAGTTAAAACACAGTGTACAAATCTATCTAATTTAACTTCCCTTTTACTGATGATCAAAATGGAGGCCAGAGAAGGGCTGGACAGTGAACCATAAGGTTGGGACTATAATCTGGATTTTCCAATTTTATTTCTCTTTGTCGTCGCTTGTTTGGATTTTCCAAGGTGCCTGCCAGCTCTTTGCATCCCATTTTCTATAGGAATGCCCCAAGTGATAGGATGTGGGGTGGAGAACCCGGGCTGAGCTGGAAAGAGGGTTCTCTGTGAAGCCTTCAAAGGCCATCATCTATGCAACAGTGTTGATTCCACACACAAAAAACAAATTCTTCACCTGTAGAGGTTGCATCTCATTGTGTCCTTAAGAAGGGTTTCAGATATGATATGATAGACATTGTTGGAGCCCATACCATTTCCATCTGACTACCATTCTATGCTTTTCCATTTGCTTTCCTTTCCTAGTTCAGTAAACATTGTTTGACAGATTTAGATGCTGTTGCCCTTGGTGCATTAGCCTGGCCCTCAAGTATCTCCTTCCCTAGGTCCCTCCCTTTCTTCTAGCCATTATCTGCAGGGCATGAAACACTTTAAATAATTGCAGGATGGTGGTTGTGGTGCCAAGGAACTAAAGTCCAGGACATACACACCTACCTGAGCTATAAAACTTGCTAACTTATAAAACTTTTAACAACTTTCTTCTTCTCAGTTCTATATTTTTAGCTTTTGCAAATGGGAGTCTTGGGTACCTTTAGTGATTTTTAATCCATTCTATAATGTTTACCAGTCATTTATATGGTCTAGACCTTGTGCTAAACACCCAGACATTGTGCTAAACACACTAACAACAACCGTACACAGGCATGTGTCAGAGATATTACAGATATTCTGTTCCAAACACTACAATAAAGAGAGTCAAATGAATTTTTTGGTTTCTTAGTGCATATAAAAGTTGTGTTTACATTATACTATAGTTTGTTCAGGGGGCATTTTGTCTAAAAAACGCAATGTATATACCTCAGTTAAAAATGCTTTATTGTTAAAAAATGCTAACCGTCATCTGAGCCTTCTGCAGGTATAATCACTGATCACAGATCACCATAACAAATACAGTAATAATAAAATCGTTTGAAATATTGTGAGAATCACCAAAATGTGGTGCAGATACAAAGTCAGCAATGCTATTGGAAAAGTGGTGCCAACAGACTTCCTTGATTCAGGGTTGCCACAAACCTTCAATTTGTAAAAAATGTAATTAACTGTGAAGAGCAATAAAGTAAAGCCCAATAGAATGAGGTATGCCTACATATCAAAAAAGAGCACATTTATTATTTCTATTTTATTTTATTTTTTATTGTTATGTTAGTCACCATATATTACATCATTAGTTTTTGATATAGTGTTCCATGATTCATTGTGCATAACACCCAGTGCTCAATGCAGAACGTGCCCTCTTTAATACCCATCACCAGGCAAACCTATCCTCCCAGCCCCCTCCCCTCTAGAACCCTCAGTTTGTTTTTCAGAGTCCATCATCTCTCATGGTTCGTCTCCCCCTCCGATTTCCCTCCCTTCATACTTCCCCTCCTGCTATCTTCTTCTTTTTTTTTTTCTTAACATATATTGCATTATTTGTTTCAGAGGTACAAATCTGTGATTCAACAGTCTTGCACAATTCACAGCCCTCCCCAGTGTCTATCACCCAGCCACCCCATCCCTCCCAGCCCACCCCCCACTCCAGCAACCCTCAGTTTGTTTCCTGAGATTAAAAATTCCTCATATAGTGAGGTCATATATACATGTCTTTCTCTGTTTGACTTATTTTGCTCAGCATAACATCCTCCAGTTCCATCCACATCGTTGCAAATGGCAAGATCTCATTCCTTTTGATGGCTGCATAATATTCTATTGTATATATATACCACCTCTTCTTTATCCATTCATCTTTCGATGGACATCTTGGCTCTTTCCACAGTTTGGCTATTGTGGACATTGCTGCTATAAACATCGGGGTGCATGTACCCCTTTGGATCTTTACATTTATATCTTTGGGGTAAATACCCAGTAGTGCAATTGCTGGGTCGTATGGTAGCTCTATTTTCAACTTTTTGAGGAACCTCCATACTGTTTTCCAGAGTGGCTGCACCAGCATGCATTCCCACCGACAGTGTAGGAGGGTTCCCCTTTCTCTGCATCCCTGCCAACATCTGTCGTTTCCTGACTTGTTAATTTTAGCCATTCTGACTGGTGTGAGGTGGTATCTCATTGAGGTTTTGATTTGGATTTCCCTGATGCTGAGCGATGTTGAGCACTTTTTCATGTGTCTCCTGGCCATTTGGATGTCTTCTTTGGAAAAATGTCTGTTCATGTCTTCTGCCCATTTCTTGAGTGGATCATTTGTTCTTTGGGTGTTGAGTTTGAGAAGTTCTTTATAGATTTTGGATACTAGCCCTTTATCTGATATGTCATTTGCAAATATCTTCTCCCATTCTGTCGGTTGTCTTTTGGTTTTGTTGACTGTTTCCTTTGCTGTGCAAAAGCTTTTTATCTTGATGAAGTCCCAATAGTTCATTTTTGCCCTTGCTTCCCTTGCCTTTGGCGATGTTTCTAGGAAGAAGTTGCTGTGGCTGAGGTCGAAGAGGTTGCTGCCTATGTTCTCCTTTAGGATTTTGATGGACTCCTGTCTCACATTGAGGTCTTTCAACCATTTGGAGTCTGTTTTTGTGTGTGGTGTAAGGAAATGGTCCAGGTTCATTCTTCTGCATGTGGCTGTCCAATTTTCCCAAGACCATTTATTGAAGAGACTGTCTTTTTTCCATTGGACATTCTTTCCTGCTTTGTCGAAGATTAGTTGATGATAGAGTTGAGGGTCTATTTCTGGGCTCTCTATTCTGTTCCATTGATCTATGTGTCTATTTTTGTGCCAGTACCATACTGTCTTGATGATGATGGCTTTGTAATAGAGCTGGAGGTCCGGAATTGTGATGCTGCCAGCTTTGCTTTTCTTTTTCAACATTCCTGTGGCTATTCGGGGTCTTTTCTGGTTCCATACAAATTTTAAGATTATTTGTTCCATTTCTTTGAAAAAAGTGGATGGTATTTTGATGGGGATTGGACTGAATGTGTAGATTGCTCTAGGTAGCATTGACATCTTCACAATATTTGTTCTTCCAATCCATGGGCATAGACTGTTTTCCATTTCTTTGTGTCTTCCTCAATTTCTTTCATGAGTATTTTATAGTTTTCTGAGTCCAGATCCTTTGCCTCTTTGGTTAGATTTATTCCTAGGTATCTTATGGTTTTGGGTGCAATTGTAAATGGGATCGACTCCTTAAATTCTCTTTCTTCTGTCTTGCTGTTGGTGTATAGGAATGCCACCGATTTCTGTGCATTGATTTTATATCCTGCCACTTTACTGAATTCCTGTCTGAGTTCTAGCAGTTTTGGGGTGGAGTCTTTTGGGTTTTCCACATCAAGTATCATATCATCTGCAAAGAGTGAGAGTTTGACTTCTTCTTTGCTGATTTGGATGCCTTTTATTTCTTTTTGTTGTCTGATTGCTGTGGCTACGACTTCTAATACTATGTTGAATAGCAGTGGTGATAGTGGACATCCCTGCCATGTTCCTGACCTTAGGGGGAAAGCTCTCAGTTTTCCCCATTGAAAATGATATTTGCTGTGGGTTTTTCATAGATGGCTTTTATGATATTGAGGTATGTGCCCTCTATACCTATACTCTGAAGAGTTTTGATCAAGAAAGGATGCTGTACTTTGTCAAATGCTTTTTCTGCATCTATTGAGAGGATCATATTTCTTGTTCTTTCTTTTGTTCATGTATTGTATCATGTTGATTGATTTGCAGATGTTGAACCAACCTTGCAGCCCAGGGATAAATCCCACTTGGTTGTGGTGAATAATCCTTTTAATGTACTGTTGGATCCTATTGGCTAGTATTTTGGTGAGAATTTTTGCATCCATGTTCATCAGGGATATTGGTCTGTAATTCTCCTTTTTGATGGGGTCTTTATCTGGTTTGGGGATCAAGGTAATGGTGGTCTCATAAAACGAGTTTGGAGGGGCACCTGGGTGGCTCAGTCATTAAGCGTCTGCCTTCGGCTCAGGTCATGATCCCAGGGTCCTGGGATCGAGACCCGCATCGGGCTCCCTGCTCCACAGGAGGCCTGCTTCTCCCTCTCCCACTCCCCCTGTTTGTGTTGTGTTTCCTCTCTCACTGTGCCTCTCTCTGTCAAATAAATAAATAAAATATTAAAAAAAAAAACGAATTTGGAAGTTTTCCTTCCATTTCTATATTTTGGAATAGTTTCAGAAGAATAGGTATTAATTCTTCTTGAAATGTTTGGTAGAATTCCCCGGGGAAGCCATCTGGCCCTGGGCTTTTGTTTGTTGGGGGATTTTTGATGACTGCTTCAATGTCCTTAGTGGTTATAGGTCTGTGCAGGTTTTCTATTTCTTCCTGGTTCAGTTTTGGTAGTTGATACATCTCTAGGAATGCATCCATTTCTTCCAGGTTATCTAATTTGCTGGCATAGAGTTGCTCATAATATGTTCTTATAATTTTTTGTATTTCTTTGGTGTTGGTTGTGATCTCTCCTCTTTCATTCATGATTTTGTTGATTTGGGTCATTTCTCTTTTCTTTTTGATAAGTCTGGCCAGGAATTTATCAATCTTGTTAATTCTTTCAAAGAACCAGCCCCTAGTTTCGTTGATCTGTTCTACTGTTCTTTTGGTTTCTATTTCATTGATTTCTGCTCTGATCTTTATTATTTCTCTTCTCCTGCTGGGTTTAGGCTTTATTTGCTATTCTTTCTCCAGCTCCTTTAGGTGTAGGGTTAGATTGTGTATTTGAGACCTTTCTTGTTTCTTGAGAAAGGCTTGTATTGCTATAATCTTTCCTCTTAGGACTGCCTTTGCTGCATCCCAAAGATTTTGAACATTTGTGTTTTCATTTTCATTGGTTTCCATGAATTTTTTTAAGTTCTTCTTTAATTTCCTGGTTGACCCATTCATTCTTCAGTAGGATGCTCTTTAGCCTCTATGTATTTGAGTTCTTTCCAACTTTCCTCTTGTGACTGAGTTCTAGTTTCAAAGCATTGTGGTCTGAAAATAGGCAGGGAATGATTCCAATCTTTTGGTACCCATTGAGACCTGATTTGTGACCTAGGATGTGATCTATTCTGGAGAATGTTCCATGGGCACTAGAGAAGAATGTGTATTCTGTTGCTTTGGGATGGAATGTTCTGAATAGGTCTGTGAAGTCCATTTGGTCCAGTGTGTCATTTAAAGTCTTTATTTCCTTGTTGATCTCTTGCTTAGATGATCTGTCCATTTCAGTGAGGGAGGTGTTAACGTCCCCCACTATTATTGTATTGTTGTCAGTGTGTTTCTTTGCTTTTGTTATTAATTGCCTCATATAATTGGCTGCTCCCATGTTAGGGGCATAGATATTTACAATTGTGAGATCTTCTTGTTGTATAGACCCTTTAAGTAGGATATAGTGTCCTTCCTCATCTCTTATTACAGTCTTTGGTTTAAAATCTAATTTGTCTTATATAAGGATTTCCACCCCAGCTCTTTTGGTGTCCATTAGCATGGTAAATGGTTTTCCACCCCCTTACTTTCAATCTGGAGGTGTCTTTGGGTCTAAAATGAGTCTCTTGCAGGCAGCATATCAATGGGTCTTGTTTTTTAATCCAGTCTGATAGCCTGTGTCTTTTGATTGGGGCATTGATCCCATTTACATTCAGGGTAACTATTGAAAGATAGGAATTTAGTGCCATTGTATTGCCTGTAAGGTGACTGTTACTGTATATTGTCTGTGTTCCTTTCTGGTCTATGTTGCCTTTAGGGTCTCTCTTTGCTTAGAGGACCCCTTTCAATATTTCTTGTAGGGCTGGTTTCGTGTTTACAAATTCCTTTAGTTTTTGTTTGTCCTGGAAGCTTTTTATGTCTCCTTCAATTTTCAATGACAGCCTAGCTGGATAGAGTATTCTTGGCTGCATATTTTTCTCATTTAGTGCTCTGAATATATCCTGCCAGTCCTTTCTGGCCTGCCAGGTCTCTGTGGATATGTCTGTTGCCAATCTAATGTTTCTACCATTGTAGGTTACATATCTCTTCTCCGGAGCTGCTTTCAGGATTTTCTCTTGTCTCTGAGACTTGTAAGTTTTACTATTAGATGTCGAGGTGTTGACCTATTTTTATTGATTTTGAGAGGGTTTCCCTGTGCTTCCTGGATTTTGGTGCCTATTTCCTTCCCCAAATTAGGGAAATTCTCTGCTATAACTTGCTCCAATATACCTTCTGCCCCCCTTTCTCTTTCTTCTTCTGGGATCCCAATTATTCTAATGTTGTTTTGTCTTATGGTGTCGCTTAGCTCTCGAATTCTGCCTTCGTGATCCAGTAGTTGTTTATCTCTTTTTCTCAGCTTCTTTATTTTCCATCATTTGGTCTTCTATATCACTGATACACTCTTCTGCCTCATTGATCCTAGCAGTTAGCACCCCCATTTTTGATTGCACCTCATTAATAGCCTTTTTGATTTTGACTTGGTTAGATTTTAGTTCTTTTATTTCTCTAGAAAGGGTTTCTCTAATAACTTCCATGCTTTTTTCAAGCCCAGCTATTATCTCTAAAGTGATGATTCTGAACTCTAGATCCAACATCGTACTAATGTCTGTATTGAGTAGGTCCCTGGCAGTCGGTGCTACCTCTTGTTCTTTTTGTTGAGGTGATTTTTTTCCATCTTGTCATTTTGTCTAGAGGAGAATAGATGAATGAGAGCACAAAATGCTAACAGGGTAACAACGTCCCCAGAAAATATACTCTAAACAAATCAGAAAAGACCTGAAGCTGGGGGAAAAGAAACAGAAAGAAAGAAAAAAGAAAAAGAAAAAGAAAAAAGAAAAGCAAAGAAAAACAGAACAAAACAACAACAAAAAAACCCCAGAATATGATCAAATATGATCAGGCTGGTGCATAGATCAGTGCCACACACTAGATTTTGGGTGTATTTTGGTCTGTTAGAAGAAAGTGCCTCCCAAAATTTTAAAGAAAGAAAAACTTATATATGTACAAAAATAAGGGTTAATATGATGAAGGGTTGGAATATGATTGTAAAGATGAAAATTATAAAAAATTTTATAAAAGGAATTGATAAGATAAGAAGTTGGTTGAAAAAAGAAAGAAGAGGATTTTTTAAAAAAAGAAATAAAAATGGGAGAGAATGTGATCAGGCAGGAGACTAGAACAAAGCCATACACTAGAGATTTAGGGTATATTTTGATCTGTTAGAAGAAACTTTACCTCAAAATTTTAAAGAGAGAACAACTTACATATATATATGCCAAAAATAAGGGTAACTAGTATGAAGGGATAGAATATGACTCTAAAAATGAAAAATAAAAATGTTTTTTAAAAAAGGGATTGATAAGATGTTGGTTGAAAAGGGGAAAAAGAAAAATTCAAAAAAAAAAAACAGTTAAAAAAAATTAACTTTGAAAGAGTAAAGAATCATGGTAAAAAAGCCATGGATTCTATGTGCAGTATTGCCCTAGCGCTGGAGTTCTGCCGTTCTCCTTGATGGGTAAACTTGGTCTTGGCTGCCTGTTCTTGCTGATATTCTGGGGGAGGGGCCTGTTGCCGTGGTTTCCAAATGTCTTTGCCGGAGGCGGAATTGCCCCACCCTTGCCAGGTCCAGGCTAAGTAATCTGCACGGGTTTGCTCTCGGGAGCTTTTGTTCCCTGCAAACTTTCCATACAGCTTTGGAGGTCAAGAGTGAAAATGGCGGCCTCCCAATCTCTGCCCCGGAGGAGCCGAGAACTCAGAGAACTCGGGGCCCCAGTCCTCAGTGAGTCCCCAGAGAAAAGCAGTCCTTCCCATCTCCCTGGTCTCTGGTCGCACTCCGTGCTCACCCGGCCTGTGACTGAGCATTTCTATCTCTGGCCCATGACCCCGTGTGGAGTTTCCAAACCCAGCAGATCCCTGTGGTGCACTCCCACACTGCTCCTCCCAGGGGAGGAAGGGGTCTCCCTGGATCTGCCGCTTGTTGGGTCCCTGCTGGAGGAGCAGTGGCCCAACTGTGCCGCAGATCATGGTTTATGGCAACCCCGAGCTGAGAGCCTGCTCCTCGGCTCTGTCTCTGCAGCCGGCTTCCCCGCTCCGATCCCTGGGAGCTCTGCCACACTCAGGCACCCCCGGTCTCTCTGTGACCCCGAGGGTCCACACTGTCCCTGCGAGGTTTCCACCCCCAGCTTAGCCATCGGAGTGACGTCCCTCAGCGGAGCCGACTTCTAAAAGTTCCGATTTTGTGCTCCGCTGCTCTATCACTTGCCAGAAGCGGCGGACAGAGGCCCCCTCCCCTGCCGCCTATCTTCCTGAATATCATCTCGGATTCACTTCTCCGCAGGTCCTACCTTCCAGAAAGTGGTCGCTTTTCTGTTCAGAGAGTTGTTGCTCTTCTTTTCTTCGATCTCCTGTTGAGTTTGTAGGTGTTCAGAATGGTTTGATCCCTATCCAGCTGAATTCCTGAGACCAGACGAAATCCAGGTCTCCTATTCCTCTGCCATCTTGCTCCGCCCCCTCTATTATTTCTATTTTATAGAGAAGGACACTGGAGCTCAGAAAGGTAGAGTGAACTGCTCAAAGTGCACACAGCTTGTACAGAGCATAAGCCTATGGTCGTCATTGTCTCTATCATCACATCAGCCTGCAGAGAGTTCATGCTCCCACAGCATCTGATTAGGAGAATCTCTGGTTAGAAGAGGTCTCAGAGGAAGTTGCCTAGCTCAGCTGGGCTGGAGGAGGCTTTCTTAAGTGGGGGACTCTGGGCTGAGGCTAAAACCATGCAAGGGGGTTGGCCAGTGAGAAAGAGGAGGGTGTCTCCAGTGGTGGGAACAGTGTGCACATGGTTCAAGGTTGGAGAGAGTGTGGTTTCTCTGAGGTTTGTCAAGGGGAAGAACTGGTGGCCAATGATCAAAGGGAGGGAGCACCTGGCTGGAGTGGTTGGCTTCCTAGGGTCAGCAGGCAGAAATCACTGATGTCCCAACCCTCCAGACAGATGCCCCTCTCATGAACATTTCCCAGGTTCTCCATGGAAGTATCTTGCACTCAGGTAGTCACAGCTGCTTGGGGTTTCCTGGAACAATCCTACTTTCATGAAGTTTAACACTTTCAATAGGATGGGTTTCATTAACTGTATAACTAAATGTAATTTATTTGTATGTAATCCTTTCTAAGCAATGTTTTCATATGAACAGAACAGTTGAATCAGAAACTTTCCTTTGCTAGATCATGCTTTGATCTTGATATCTGATATTTTTGAATCTTCTGGAACCTTCCAGACCTTTGGCATCAGCATCCCCAGACAAGCTCTCACTTACTCTTTAAACCATTGTAGCAGATATTTTTGGTGCCCTGCCCAGACCCTCTGGGATCTCCTTTTCTGGTCAGAGGGTGTGTCCTTCCAGCTGCTCTGGGGGCTTGGGCCTCAGTCCTGCCACCTGCCCCTGGAAACTTCTGGGGAGCTGAAGCTGCTTGGCCTGGAGCAGCTATCTCTACCCCCTGGCATCTGGTTGCTTGTAGACTCTGACTGCCTGGCTGGGGTGGGGGCCAAAGCCCCTCCCTCCTATCTCAATAGCATGGTCCTGGCTCCAGAGCTCTTGTGGGATCAGGCTGGCGCCAGACTTCATCTGAGATCACATTCTTGCTTTTTTTCTGTTCCCTGTCCTGCTTCTTCCCAATGAACTGCACACATATGGATCATGTCTGGGCTCTGCTTCTGTGGACCCCAGCCCAGGACATCCATTCTGAGCCATCCTGGTTTCTCCAGCTCCCTGAGGGCAGGGGATGTGGACTGACATTTTTGGCAACTCCTGAGGGTTAGGCACAGAGTGGGGGCTCTGGAGCTGAAATGGAGTAGATACTCCATTTCTCCAGTAGATACCTGGAGAAAGACCACCAAAATAAGGTGGTAGGAGATGTTTTCAGCCTCCCCAGTGAGCAGAGCAGTTCACTTGGTGGTGACCAAGGTAAGTGGGTTGATCAAAGGCAGTTGGTCAGTGGTTGCATAGGAGATGCAAACCAGATGTGAAGCTGGAAAATAGAGTGGAGGAAACTTGCAGGGCTCAGTGTTGGTGAGAAAGGCAAGATGGGGCCAGGACAAAACAGCCACAGCTAAGTGTTGCTTGTGATTCCAGGAAACCCCAGCCAGGGAACAGAGAAGTGAGGAAGGCAGTGGGGGTTATTCCATTGTGAATGACTAGAGCTTCTTCCCAGAGGGGAGTTCTGGGGACTGATGAGAAAATACCTCAGGGTCATCCCACCCGAGGGCCAGGAAGCTGGAGCAGTTGTCCATCAGCTCCTGCCCTCATTGATTGGGGGCTGTTTCCAGGGCCATTAACTCTCTGGCACTCCCAGTAGTTGGGTAAGTGCCTAGGCCAGAGAAAATACCCAAGGCAGACTTACAGGTGTTCACACTGTGAAAGGAAAAATGAAATGGAGTCACTTATATTAAGGGGTTTTAAAGGGGAGCCAGGAGGACATTAAGGAAATGGGCCTCATGCACATCCTCACTGTGTAGAACCTTGAATTTTGTACTGGGCCAAACAGCAAATATTCCAGGGACTGTGCTGGAACACCTGCAACTTGCTACAGTGAGAGTTTGCTTAGTGTTAACCTTAGCAACCAATCATATTTAGCCAAGATTAGTTTTCTATCACCACCACCAATTAAAATTCTTTGTAAACAACACATAAAAGCATTCCCCTTTGTCTTTTAAAATCCTTGACTTGGGGGACCTCGATGGCTCAGAGGGTTGAGCATCTGCCTTTGGCTCAGGTCATGGTTCTGGAGTCCCAGGATCAAGACCCGCATCGGGCTCCCTGCTCAGCAGGGAGCCTGCTTCTGCCTCTGCTCCTCCCCTGGCTCATGTTCTCTCTCTCTCTTTCTCAAATAAGTAAATAAAAATATAAAAAATAAAATCCTTGACTTACTTTTGTTCCCTAGGGGGATGCAATTTGGGTTGCTACCCTTATCTGTGCTCCCTAAATTGCAATTCTGAGACCCCAAATAAGTGCTTTTGTTTTATTTTACCTCTGCCTCTTTTCTCTGTTGATAGAGGAAGCACCTTCAGCATGTACAGGTATGGAGGGGGTCTGGCTGGTGAGTCTTACTGGTAGTATGTTCTACTTGCCCTGTGTTAAAAGATAAATGAGGCATATTAAAAGTTTTAAGAGTTTATTTGAACAAAAATCAGTTTGAACAGGGCAGCATCTAATCCAGCAGATAAAAAGGAGCTCAGAGGAGCTGCACAAAATGAAAGGCTTTTAGGAAGAAGGAAGCAAGAGCAAAGAAGTTATAGGAGGCAAAAAGCAGGTTGATTATTGCAAAATTATTTTCCTATAGGGGATGGCAGGGTTGTGTCAGGCAGATACCCAGCTAGTGCTGATCAGGCAATTCCTGAATGACTGGTTTAAGATTCCATTTCTGGGAGAGCTGAAGCTGTAATTAGGTTAGGTCTTGGTTTGGTGATGTGGAGCTAAGCATGAGTGACTCCATTTTGAGCTCATTGTCTTAACACCTCATTCCTTCAATTCTTACCACCACCCATGGAATACATGAGTCTGCTCTCATTTTACAGATGAGGACACTGATGAAGGCTGTGAGGGGCCACATCAGCTGCTGGGGGTTGCACAGCTCAAGTTGCAGAGTGGGGACTCAGTCAGCCTGGCCCAGAGCTTTTGTCCTACCACAATCTGAGTTGCTTGGAGTCTAAATTGGAACTTCCCCACATGTTATGAAGGCAAGGGCAGGTCTCCACCCTCCATGGACCAATATATCCCATCTTGAGGCCACTGCAGCCCTGCAGTGGCCCTGATCCTAGGACTGTGCTCTGTAACTGAACATTCCAGCTCTCTGCTCTCAGCTGTCCTATCTAACCTTCCCCACACCTAGTGCCAGGAGGTCTTCCTTACTCATGATAAAGAAAATTTTAAACATTTAATGTTTGTGGGCCCTGCTTCTGGGCTTTACTTTAACATTTACCGTGGTCAAAGTGACTTGGCAAAACCTCAAAGCATGACCTCTATTTCTGCCCTGAGCACACAGTGTATGTCTGCTTTTAAAACAAAACAAGCAAAAAGGAGCATTCCAAACATAAAGATAAGAAAAACAAAAATACCTCCCTTATTCCCATAAGTGTCAAGTCCTACAGCCTTGCACATACTAAAAACGTAAGATAAAGTCTGTAACTTTCTGGAATGCCTTTTGTCATGATGATTTATAACTCTTAGTGTAAAAAACATATATAACCAAACGTTCCTTCCCCGGGGCACTCTCTTCTTTGTGAATATTGTGTACCCTGGGAAGCTGTCCTTATTGGGCTGGAATAAGACTTTCTCTTTAAAATTTTTAAAAAGGTTTGTTCATTTTGCATTGACACTAACTGGACTTCTCATACAAGTTGTGAATTTCCACTTGGGGTTGGGAGGAGAGGCAGGTGGCTGCAACTCATCTTCATGTCCACACGGGTGTGTGATGGGAATTTCCTTCTTGCCTCTATGAACAGGAAGACCACAAAAGGGTTAAACACTTTATTTAGATGGCTTTGCTTGTTCTGGAGAATTAATGGAAGATAAGCTAAAAGTTCATTTATAAGAGTATTAAAGGATAATTATGATGGAGTAAGTGCAGAGGGTCAAAAGGCATTATGATGAACAGACTTATAACACAGAGCTGGGGTAAATAGGCTACAGTATATTCAGTAATGCAGCACTCAACATTTCCTCCACAGATTCTGCTGTATGTGAAAATGAGTCCCTCTCTCCCTTCCCCCTTTCCCCTTTTTTTTCCTATTTTAACTAAAAGTATAGTAATTCAATCCCTGGTTAGGCCATTGAACTTATAATTATAAATTGATCCCAGGAACTTAAGAGTTTCAGACAGATCCAAATAGGTGACCTTTTAATAGCAACAAAATTAAAAAAAAGAAAAAAGACTTGGTACAAAATCTGCTTCAATCAGATTAGATGGAAAGTGGGTAAAGCTGATTACAATCCCACTAAAGACAGCATTTGGGCAGTATTTGTTCTTAAACAATAGTAGTAATTCTTCTTTAACACGTATTATCTGGAAAAAATCGATAATTAATGGGAACTGAGTATTAACTCAATGTACTGTGTGACATAGGAGGAAGGAAAGATTGAAGCCCTGCGTGTTGCCTGACTGTGGTCGGCAGAAGGCACCTGGTTCCTTAACTTTGGGGTTAGATTTGAGCATGTTTGGATTTTTAAAACATAACAGTTTTTTGGAGGTATAAATTCATGCACCATGAAATTCATTCCAGTAAAATGTACAGTGCAGTTTTCAATGACAGGATGACAACAATATTCTGAGGTTTTCAGCAGACACTTGACTGATAAAATGATAGGGGCTTTGCTGTGATCTTAGTAGAGGAGTGTGTGTCTATACAGGTGTGTGTGATACAGGATGATCTTTCAGATATCACCTGGTTGGGATGCCTTTTCCCAGAGGCAGCCTTCATCTCCCATCCAGTTTCCAGGAATGTTTTATTTGGCACAAAGTGTATTAAAACAAAACTTCAAGCTACAATGAAAAATAGGTTGATTTTACATGAGAATGTGGATTTCTGCTTTTAAAAAAATATTTTATTTATTTATTTGAGAGAGAGAGAGAGATAGCTAGAGAGAGAACATGAGCAGGGGGGAGAGGGAGAAGCAGGCTCCCCTACTTGCAGGGAGCCCAATGCGGGACTCGATCACAGGACCCTGAGATCATGACCTGAGCCAAAGGCAGATACTTAACCGACTGAGCCACCCAGGCACCCAGATTTCTGCTTTTTATGGAGAGATCAGAAGAGCTACAGACTCCAGGCCCTTGTTTCCACGTGGCCATGAACTGCTTAGCTGAGAAGTGTGCCCCCCTTGGAAGAGGCATGTGTGTTCTGGTTCACCCCAGTCCCCACCACTCCTTATCCATTCCCAACACTGAGGCTGTGTGTCTGCACATGTGTAGTTATCTAAGAGGAAAAGAACATTTCATTGCACACTTGCCACTCTCAAAGAGGGTTTAAAAAATGGTAGATGGGAAGGCCTCATGGTCATTCTCATACTCTTTCACTTTGCTTATCACCTGCCTGGTCCCTATGCAATTTATCTATCTATGTATCATCTATATTTTAATTTAAAAAACTAGTCCAAGTTTGTTTCACATCAAATTTGCTTTACTGACAATTTAAGAAACAAGTAATCAGTTGCCACAGATAGTGATATTGGAATATGAACTGAATAAATGAATAGGCCTTCAGTGTGAGGTTTCATGTTAACCTGACTAGGAATTGTATGTATTTTGCCTGTGCTTTTGGTGTCATATCCATGAAATTATTGCCAAATCCAGTGTCTTGAAGCTTTCCGTCTATGTCTTCTTCTAAGATTTTTACAGTTTGAGGTCTTCAATCCACTTTGAGTTCATTTTTTTTATGGAATAAGGTAAGGATACAACTTTACTGTTTTGCATACGGATATCCAATTTTCCCAATATCATTTGTTGAAAAGTCTGTTTTTTTCCCCATTGAATGTCCTTGACACCCTTGTCAAAGGTCATTTGACCATATATGCAAGGGTTTATTGCTGGGTTCTCTATTCTAGTCCATTGATCTCTGCATCTGTCTTCATGTGAGTACCATGTGGTTCAGTTACTGTAGCTTGCAGTGAGTTTTGAAATTGGGAAGTGTAAATCTTTCCAGTTTTGTTCTTTTTCAAGATTGTTTTGACTATTCCAGGTCTCCTGATGTTCTATATGAATTTTAGGATTTCTATTTCTGCCATAAATATTATTGGGATATTGATGGAGATTGCATTGAGTCCATAGATCCCTCTGGGTAGTATGAACATCTTAACACTATTAAGTCTTCCAGCCCATGAACACAGGATGTCTTTTCATTTATTGGTGTCTTCTTGCATTTCTCTCAGCAATGTTTTATAGATTTCAGTTTATAAAGTCTTCATTTCCTTGGTTAGGTTTATTCCTAAGTATTTTATTGTTTTTGGTGCTATTGTAAATGAATTTTTTTTCTTAATTTCCTTTTCAGATGTTCATTTTTAGTGTATAGAAACATAACTGACTTTTGTGTGTGGATTTCTTATCTTGCTGTGTGTGTGTGTACGTGTGTGTGTGTGATTTTAAGTGTTTTCTATGTATAAGATCATGTCATCTGTGAAAGATTTATATCACTGGATAGAATGGACAGTTATTATTTTTAATAGGAGAAAATCAAATTTAATAGGCATATATATGGGGAAATCACATAGTCATGGAAATTCCAAAGACAGTCAGGCAAAATGAGGTATATATGTCATTCTAAACTAAGGAGAACTCTGGGATTTCAGAGAAAAGGAATGCATTTCACAGGACAATAAGAGGAGAAGATGTTTGGCAGTTAGATGGTTACTGACCCATACATATGGGTCACTCAGATGAAAATTCTCTACTAATAACAATTATTCTGGGAGAGACCTCCAATTTAGATTCTTCTGTGATAGTTATTTTCTCTCAGCTTTTGGAGATATCATTCTACTGTCTTTGGGCATCCATTGCGGCGATAGAGAAGCCTAACTGTGGTTTCTTTGTAGGTAATTCTATTTTGTCTCTACTTGCTTTTTTTTTTTTCACAATTTTTTTATTATTGTTATGTTAATCACCATACATTACATCATTACTTTTTGATGTAGTGTTCCATGATTCATTGTTTGCATGTAATACCCAGTGCTCCATGCAGAATGTGCCCTCATTAATACCCAAAACCAGGCTAACCCATCCCCCTTCCCCCCTCCCCTCTAGAACTGTCAGTTTGTTTCTCAGAGTCCATGGTCCCTCATGGTTCGTCTCCCCCTCCGATTCCCCCCCTTCATTCTTCCCCTCCTGCTATCTTCTTCTCCTTCTCCTTCTCCTTCTCCTTCTCCTTCTCCTTCTCCTTCTCCTTCTCCTTCCCCTCCTCCTCCTCCTCCTCCTCCTCCTCCTCCTCCTCCTCCTCCTCCTCCTCCTCC